>NW_027096046.1:300000-582619 GCF_040115645.1 Euwallacea fornicatus
TGAAGATGTCACAACACATCATGATTGCATCTTGTTGAATTTCCAAGAAAAATAGTACTTTATGTGCTCAAACACACAACTTTTGTGACTTTTCAAACTTTGAAGCTCGATAACTTTGACAAATGTGGACCAAATTTGTTAACCAAAGTGTCAAATTAATCAGCTCGACGAGATCTTTAAAATGACACAACAATTCATGATTGCATCTTTTTGAATTTCCAAGAAAATTAGTACTTTATGTGCTCAAACACACAACTTTTGTGACTTTTCAAATTTTGAAGCTCGATAACTTTGGCAAATGTGGACCAAATTTGTTAACCAAAGTGTCAAATTAATCAGCTCGACGAGATTTTGAAGATGTCACAACACATCATGATTGTATCTTGTTGAATTTCCAAGAAAAATAGTACTTTATGTGCTCAAACACACAACTTTTGTGACTTTTCAAACTTTGAAGCTCGATAACTTTGGCAAATGTGGACCAAATTTGTTAACCAAAGTGTCAAATTAATCAGCTCGACAAGATCTTTAAAATGACACAACAACTCATGATTGCATCTTGTTGAATTTCCAAGAAAAATAGTACTTTATGTGCTCAAACACACAACTTTTGTGACTTTTCAAACTTTGAAGCTCGATAACTTTGGCAAATGTGGACCAAATTTGTTAACCAAAGTGTCAAATTAATCAGCTCGACGAGATTTTGAAGATGTCACAACACATCATGATTGCATCTTGTTGAATTTCCAAGAAAAATAGTACTTTATGTGCTCAAACACACAACTTTTGTGACTTTTCAAACTTTGAAGCTCGATAACTTTGACAAATGTGGACCAAATTTGTTAACCAAAGTGTCAAATTAATCAGCTCGACGAGATCTTTAAAATGACACAACAATTCATGATTGCATCTTGTTGAATTTCCAAGAAAATTAGTACTTTATGTGCTCAAACACACAACTTTTGTGACTTTTCAAACTTTGAAGCTCGATAACTTTGGCAAATGTGGACCAAATTTGTTAACCAAAGTGTCAAATTAATCAGCTCGACGAGATTTTGAAGATGTCACAACACATCATGATTGCATCTTGTTGAATTTCCAAGAAAAATAGTACTTTATGTGCTCAAACACACAACTTTTGTGACTTTTCCAATTTTGAAGCTCGATAACTTTGGCAAATGTGGACCAAATTTGTTAACCAAAGTGTCAAATTAATCAGCTCGACGAGATCTTTAAAATGACACAACAATTCATGATTGCATCTTGTTGAATTTCCAAGAAAAATAGTACTTTATGTGCTCAAACACACAACTTTTGTGACTTTTCAAACTTTGAAGCTCGATAACTTTGGCAAATGTGGACCAAATTTGTTAACCAAAGTGTCAAATTAATCAGCTCGACGAGATTTTGAAGATGGCACAACACATCATGATTGCATCTTGTTGAATTTCCAAGAAAAATAGTACTTTATGTGCTCAAACACACAACTTTTGTGACTTTTCCAATTTTGAAGCTCGATAGCTTCGGCAAATGAAGACCAAATTTGTTAAACAAAGTGTCAAATTAATCAGCTCGACAAGGTTATGAAGATGTCACAACACATCATGATTACATCTTCTTGAACTTCCAAGAAAAATAGTACTTTATGTGCTCAAACACACAACTTTTGTGACTTTTCAAACTTTGAAGCTCGATAGCTTCGGCAAATGAAGACCAAATTTGTTAAACAAAGTGTCAAATTAATCAGCTCGACAAGGTTATGAAGATGTCACAACACATCATGATTACATCTTGTTGAACTTCCAAGAAAAATAGTACTATATGTGCTCAAACACACAACTTTTGTGACTTTTCAAACTTTGAAGCTCGATAGCTTCGGCAAATGAAGACCAAATTTGTTAAACAAAGTGTCAAATCAATCAGCTCGACAAGGTTATGAAGATGTCACAACACATCATGATTACATCTTGTTGAACGTCCAAGAAAAATAGTACTTTATGTGCTCAAACACACAACTTTTGTGACTTTTCAAACTTTGAAGCTCGCTAGCTTCGGCAAATGAAGACCAAATTTGTTAAACAAAGTGTCAAATTAATCAGCTCGACAAGGTTATGAAGATGTCACAACACATCATGATTACATCTTGTTGAACTTCCAAGAAAAATAGTACTATATGTGCTCAAACACACAACTTTTGTGACTTTTCAAACTTTGAAGCTCGATAACTTCGGCATATGTGGACCAAATTTCTTAAACAAAGTGTCAAAGTAATCACCTCAACGAGATTTTGAAGATGTCACAACACATCATGATTGCATCTTGTTGAATTTCCAAGAAAAATAGTACTTTATGTGCTCAAACACACAACTTTTGTGACTTTTCAAACTTTGAAGCTCGATAACTTTGGCAAATGCGGAACAAATTTGTTAACCAAAGTGTCAAATTAGTCAGCTCGACAAGGTTATGAAGATGTCACAACACATCATGATTACATCTTGTTGAACTTCCAAGAAAAATAGTACTTTATGTGCTCAAACACACATATTTTGTGACTTTTCCAATTTTGAAGCTCGATAACTTTGGCAAATGAAGACCAAATTTGTTAAACAAAGTGTCAAATTAATCAGCTCGACGAAATCTTTAAAATGACACAACAATTCATGATTGCATCTTGTTGAATTTCCAAGAAAAATAGTACTTTATGTGCTCAAACACACAACTTTTGTGACTTTTCAAACTTTGAAGCTCGATAACTTTGGCAAATGTGGACCAAATTTGTTAAAAAAGTGTCAAATTAATCAGCTCGACGAGATCTTTAAAATGACACAACAACTCATGATTGCATCTTGTTGAATTTCCAAGAAAAATAGTACTTTATGTGCTCAAACACACAACTTTTGTGACTTTTCAAACTTTGAAGCTCGATAACTTTGACAAATGTGGACCAAATTTGTTAACCAAAGTGTCAAATTAATCAGCTCGACGAGATCTTTAAAATGACACAACAATTCATGATTGCATCTTGTTGAATTTCCAAGAAAATTAGTACTTTATGTGCTCAAACACACAACTTTTGTGACTTTTCAAACTTTGAAGCTCGATAACTTTGGCAAATGTGGACCAAATTTGTTAACCAAAGTGTCAAATTAATCAGCTCGACGAGATTTTGAAGATGTCACAACACATCATGATTGCATCTTGTTGAATTTCCAAGAAAAATAGTACTTTATGTGCTCAAACACACAACTTTTGTGACTTTTCCAATTTTGAAGCTCGATAACTTTGGCAAATGTGGACCAAATTTGTTAACCAAAGTGTCAAATTAATCAGCTCGACGAGATCTTTAAAATGACACAACAATTCATGATTGCATCTTGTTGAATTTCCAAGAAAAATAGTACTTTATGTGCTCAAACACACAACTTTTGTGACTTTTCAAACTTTGAAGCTCGATAACTTTGGCAAATGTGGACCAAATTTGTTAACCAAAGTGTCAAATTAATCAGCTCGACGAGATTTTGAAGATGTCACAACACATCATGATTGCATCTTGTTGAATTTCCAAGAAAAATAGTACTTTATGTGCTCAAACACACAACTTTTGTGACTTTTCCAATTTTGAAGCTCGATAACTTTGGCAAATGTGGACCAAATTTGTTAACCAAAGTGTCAAATTAATCAGCTCGACGAGATCTTTAAAATGACACAACAACTCATGATTGCGTCTTGTTGAATTTCCAAGAAAAATAGTACTTTATGTGCTCAAACACACAACTTTTGTGACTTTTCAAATTTTGAAGCTCGATAACTTTGGCAAATGTGGACCAAATTTGTTAACCAAAGTGTCAAATTAATCAGCTCGACAAGATCTTTAAAATGACACAACAACTCATGATTGCATCTTGTTGAATTTCCAAGAAAAATAGTACTTTATGTGCTCAAACACACAACTTTTGTGACTTTTCAAACTTTGAAGCTCGATAGCTTCGGCAAATGAAGACCAAATTTGTTAAACAAAGTGTCAAATTAATCAGCTCGGCAAGGTTATGAAGATGTCACAACACATCATGATTACATCTTGTTGAACTTCCAAGAAAAATAGTACTATATGTGCTCAAACACACAACTTTTGTGACTTTTCAAACTTTGAAGCTCGATAGCTTCGGCAAATGAAGACCAAATTTGTTAAACAAAGTGTCAAATCAATCAGCTCGACAAGGTTATGAAGATGTCACAACACATCATGATTACATCTTGTTGAACGTCCAAGAAAAATAGTACTTTATGTGCTCAAACACACAACTTTTGTGACTTTTCAAACTTTGAAGCTCGCTAGCTTCGGCAAATGAAGACCAAATTTGTTAAACAAAGTGTCAAATTAATCAGCTCGACAAGGTTATGAAGATGTCACAACACATCATGATTACATCTTGTTGAACTTCCAAGAAAAATAGTACTTTATGTGCTCAAACACACAACTTTTGTGACTTTTCAAACTTTGAAGCTCGATAACTTCGGCATATGTGGACCAAATTTCTTAAACAAAGTGTCAAAGTAATCACCTCAACGAGATTTTGAAGATGTCACAACACATCATGATTGCATCTTGTTGAATTTCCAAGAAAAATAGTACTTTATGTGCTCAAACACACAACTTTTGTGACTTTTCAAACTTTGAAGCTCGATAACTTTGGCAAATGCGGAACAAATTTGTTAACCAAAGTGTCAAATTAGTCAGCTCGACAAGGTTATGAAGATGTCACAACACATCATGATTACATCTTGTTGAACTTCCAAGAAAAATAGTACTTTATGTGCTCAAACACACATATTTTGTGACTTTTCCAATTTTGAAGCTCGATAACTTTGGCAAATGAAGACCAAATTTGTTAAACAAAGTGTCAAATTAATCAGCTCGACGAAATCTTTAAAATGACACAACAATTCATGATTGCATCTTGTTGAATTTCCAAGAAAAATAGTACTTTATGTGCTCAAACACACAACTTTTGTGACTTTTCAAACTTTGAAGCTCGATAACTTCGGCATATGTGGACCAAATTTCTTAAACAAAGTGTCAAAGTAATCACCTCAACGAGATTTTGAAGATGTCACAACACATCATGATTGCATCTTGTTGAATTTCCAAGAAAAATAGTACTTTATGTGCTCAAACACACAACTTTTGTGACTTTTCAAACTTTGAAGCTCGATAACTTTGGCAAATGCGGAACAAATTTGTTAACCAAAGTGTCAAATTAGTCAGCTCGACAAGGTTATGAAGATGTCACAACACATCATGATTACATCTTGTTGAACTTCCAAGAAAAATAGTACTTTATGTGCTCAAACACACATATTTTGTGACTTTTCCAATTTTGAAGCTCGATAACTTTGGCAAATGAAGACCAAATTTGTTAAACAAAGTGTCAAATTAATCAGCTCGACGAAATCTTTAAAATGACACAACAATTCATGATTGCATCTTGTTGAATTTCCAAGAAAAATAGTACTTTATGTGCTCAAACACACAACTTTTGTGACTTTTCAAACTTTGAAGCTCGATAACTTTGGCAAATGTGGACCAAATTTGTTAACCAAAGTGTCAAATTAATCAGCTCGACGAGATCTTTAAAATGACACAACAACTCATGATTGCATCTTGTTGAATTTCCAAGAAAAATAGTACTTTATGTGCTCAAACACACAACTTTTGTGACTTTTCAAACTTTGAAGCTCGATACCTTTGGCAAATGTGGACCAAATTTGTTAACCAAAGTGTCAAATTAATCAGCTCGACAAGATCTTTAAAATGACACAACAACTCATGATTGCATCTTGTTGAATTTCCAAGAAAAATAGTACTTTATGTGTTCAAACACACAACTTTTGTGACTTTTCAAACTTTGAAGCTCGATAACTTTGGCAAATGTGGACCAAATTTGTTAACCAAAGTGTCAAATTAATCAGCTCGACGAGATTTTGAAGATGTCACAACACATCATGATTGCATCTTGTTGAATTTCCAAGAAAAATAGTACTTTATGTGCTCAAACACACAACTTTTGTGACTTTTCAAACTTTGAAGCTCGATAACTTTGACAAATGTGGACCAAATTTGTTAACCAAAGTGTCAAATTAATCAGCTCGACGAGATCTTTAAAATGACACAACAATTCATGATTGCATCTTGTTGAATTTCCAAGAAAATTAGTACTTTATGTGCTCAAACACACAACTTTTGTGACTTTTCAAACTTTGAAGCTCGATAACTTTGGCAAATGTGGACCAAATTTGTTAACCAAAGTGTCAAATTAATCAGCTCGACGAGATTTTGAAGATGTCACAACACATCATGATTGCATCTTGTTGAATTTCCAAGAAAAATAGTACTTTATGTGCTCAAACACACAACTTTTGTGACTTTTCCAATTTTGAAGCTCGATAACTTTGGCAAATGTGGACCAAATTTGTTAACCAAAGTGTCAAATTAATCAGCTCGACGAGATCTTTAAAATGACACAACAATTCATGATTGCATCTTGTTGAATTTCCAAGAAAAATAGTACTTTATGTGCTCAAACACACAACTTTTGTGACTTTTCAAACTTTGAAGCTCGATAACTTTGGCAAATGCGGAACAAATTTGTTAACCAAAGTGTCAAATTAGTCAGCTCGACAAGGTTATGAAGATGTCACAACACATCATGATTACATCTTGTTGAACTTCCAAGAAAAATAGTACTTTATGTGCTCAAACACACATATTTTGTGACTTTTCCAATTTTGAAGCTCGATAACTTTGGCAAATGAAGACCAAATTTGTTAAACAAAGTGTCAAATTAATCAGCTCGACGAAATCTTTAAAATGACACAACAATTCATGATTGCATCTTGTTGAATTTCCAAGAAAAATAGTACTTTATGTGCTCAAACACACAACTTTTGTGACTTTTCAAACTTTGAAGCTCGATAACTTTGGCAAATGTGGACCAAATTTGTTAACCAAAGTGTCAAATTAATCAGCTCGACGAGATCTTTAAAATGACACAACAACTCATGATTGCGTCTTGTTGAATTTCCAAGAAAAATAGTACTTTATGTGCTCAAACACACAACTTTTGTGACTTTTCAAATTTTGAAGCTCGATAACTTTGGCAAATGTGGACCAAATTTGTTAACCAAAGTGTCAAATTAATCAGCTCGACAAGATCTTTAAAATGACACAACAACTCATGATTGCATCTTGTTGAATTTCCAAGAAAAATAGTACTTTATGTGCTCAAACACACAACTTTTGTGACTTTTCAAACTTTGAAGCTCGATAGCTTCGGCAAATGAAGACCAAATTTGTTAAACAAAGTGTCAAATTAATCAGCTCGGCAAGGTTATGAAGATGTCACAACACATCATGATTACATCTTGTTGAACTTCCAAGAAAAATAGTACTTTATGTGCTCAAACACACAACTTTTGTGACTTTTCAAACTTTGAAGCTCGATAACTTTGACAAATGTGGACCAAATTTGTTAACCAAAGTGTCAAATTAATCAGCTCGACGAGATTTTGAAGATGTCACAACACATCATGATTGCATCTTGTTGAATTTCCAAGAAAAATAGTACTTTATGTGCTCAAACACACAACTTTTGTGACTTTTCCAATTTTGAAGCTCGATAACTTTGGCAAATGTGGACCAAATGTGTTAACCAAAGTGTCAAATTAGTCAGCTCGACAAGGTTATGAAGATGTCACAACACATCATGATTACATCTTGTTGAACTTCCAAGAAAAATAGTACTTTATGTGCTCAAACACACATATTTTGTGACTTTTCCAATTTTGAAGCTCGATAACTTTGGCAAATGAAGACCAAATTTGTTAAACAAAGTGTCAAATTAATCAGCTCGACGAAATCTTTAAAATGACACAACAATTCATGATTGCATCTTGTTGAATTTCCAAGAAAAATAGTACTTTATGTGCTCAAACACACAACTTTTGTGACTTTTCAAACTTTGAAGCTCGATAACTTTGGCAAATGTGGACCAAATTTGTTAACCAAAGTGTCAAATTAATCAGCTCGACGAGATCTTTAAAATGACACAACAACTCATGATTGCATCTTGTTGAATTTCCAAGAAAAATAGTACTTTATGTGCTCAAACACACAACTTTTGTGACTTTTCAAACTTTGAAGCTCGATAACTTTGGCAAATGTGGACCAAATTTGTTAACCAAAGTGTCAAATTAATCAGCTCGACGAGATTTTGAAGATGTCACAACACATCATGATTGTATCTTGTTGAATTTCCAAGAAAAATAGTACTTTATGTGCTCAAACACACAACTTTTGTGACTTTTCAAACTTTGAAGCTCGATAACTTTGGCAAATGTGGACCAAATTTGTTAACCAAAGTGTCAAATTAATCAGCTCGACAAGATCTTTAAAATGACACAACAACTCATGATTGCATCTTGTTGAATTTCCAAGAAAAATAGTACTTTATGTGCTCAAACACACAACTTTTGTGACTTTTCAAACTTTGAAGCTCGATAACTTTGACAAATGTGGACCAAATTTGTTAACCAAAGTGTCAAATTAATCAGCTCGACGAGATCTTTAAAATGACACAACAACTCATGATTGCATCTTGTTGAATTTCCAAGAAAAATAGTACTTTATGTGCTCAAACACACAACTTTTGTGACTTTTCAAATTTTGAAGCTCGATAACTTTGGCAAATGTGGACCAAATTTGTTAACCAAAGTGTCAAATTAATCAGCTCGACAAGATCTTTAAAATGACACAACAACTCATGATTGCATCTTGTTGAATTTCCAAGAAAAATAGTACTTTATGTGCTCAAACACACAACTTTTGTGACTTTTCAAACTTTGAAGCTCGATAGCTTCGGCAAATGAAGACCAAATTTGTTAAACAAAGTGTCAAATTAATCAGCTCGGCAAGGTTATGAAGATGTCACAACACATCATGATTACATCTTGTTGAACTTCCAAGAAAAATAGTACTTTATGTGCTCAAACACACAACTTTTGTGACTTTTCAAACTTTGAAGCTCGATAACTTTGACAAATGTGGACCAAATTTGTTAACCAAAGTGTCAAATTAATCAGCTCGACGAGATTTTGAAGATGTCACAACACATCATGATTGCATCTTGTTGAATTTCCAAGAAAAATAGTACTTTATGTGCTCAAACACACAACTTTTGTGACTTTTCCAATTTTGAAGCTCGATAACTTTGGCAAATGTGGACCAAATGTGTTAACCAAAGTGTCAAATTAGTCAGCTCGACAAGGTTATGAAGATGTCACAACACATCATGATTACATCTTGTTGAACTTCCAAGAAAAATAGTACTTTATGTGCTCAAACACACATATTTTGTGACTTTTCCAATTTTGAAGCTCGATAACTTTGGCAAATGAAGACCAAATTTGTTAAACAAAGTGTCAAATTAATCAGCTCGACGAAATCTTTAAAATGACACAACAATTCATGATTGCATCTTGTTGAATTTCCAAGAAAAATAGTACTTTATGTGCTCAAACACACAACTTTTGTGACTTTTCAAACTTTGAAGCTCGATAACTTTGGCAAATGTGGACCAAATTTGTTAACCAAAGTGTCAAATTAATCAGCTCGACGAGATCTTTAAAATGACACAACAACTCATGATTGCATCTTGTTGAATTTCCAAGAAAAATAGTACTTTATGTGCTCAAACACACAACTTTTGTGACTTTTCAAACTTTGAAGCTCGATAACTTTGGCAAATGTGGACCAAATTTGTTAACCAAAGTGTCAAATTAATCAGCTCGACAAGATCTTTAAAATGACACAACAACTCATGATTGCATCTTGTTGAATTTCCAAGAAAAATAGTACTTTATGTGCTCAAACACACAACTTTTGTGACTTTTCAAACTTTGAAGCTCGATAGCTTCGGCAAATGAAGACCAAATTTGTTAAACAAAGTGTCAAATTAATCAGCTCGGCAAGGTTATGAAGATGTCACAACACATCATGATTACATCTTGTTGAACTTCCAAGAAAAATAGTACTTTATGTGCTCAAACACACAACTTTTGTGACTTTTCAAACTTTGAAGCTCGATAACTTTGACAAATGTGGACCAAATTTGTTAACCAAAGTGTCAAATTAATCAGCTCGACGAGATTTTGAAGATGTCACAACACATCATGATTGCATCTTGTTGAATTTCCAAGAAAAATAGTACTTTATGTGCTCAAACACACAACTTTTGTGACTTTTCCAATTTTGAAGCTCGATAACTTTGGCAAATGTGGACCAAATTTCTTAACCAAAGTGTCAAATTAATCAGCTCGACGAGATTTTGAAGATGTCACAACACATTATGATTGTATCTTGTTGAATTTCCAAGAAAAATAGTACTTTATGTGCTCAAACACACAACTTTTGTGACTTTTCCAATTTTGAAGCTCGATAACTTTGGCAAATGTGGACCAAATGTGTTAACCAAAGTGTCAAATTAGTCAGCTCGACAAGGTTATGAAGATGTCACAACACATCATGATTACATCTTGTTGAACTTCCAAGAAAAATAGTACTTTATGTGCTCAAACACACAACTTTTGTGACTTTTCAAACTTTGAAGCTCGATAACTTTGACAAATGTGGACCAAATTTGTTAACCAAAGTGTCAAATTAATCAGCTCGACGAGATTTTGAAGATGTCACAACACATCATGATTGCATCTTGTTGAACTTCCAAGAAAAATAGTACTTTATGTGCTCAAAAACACATATTTTGTGACTTTTCCAATTTTGAAGCTCGATAACTTTGGCAAATGAAGACCAAATTTGTTAAACAAAGTGTCAAATTAATCAGCTCGACGAAATCTTTAAAATGACACAACAATTCATGATTGCATCTTGTTGAATTTCCAAGAAAAATAGTACTTTATGTGCTCAAACACACAACTTTTGTGACTTTTCAAACTTTGAAGCTCGATAACTTTGGCAAATGTGGACCAAATTTGTTAACCAAAGTGTCAAATTAATCAGCTCGACGAGATTTTGAAGATGTCACAACACATCATGATTGTATCTTGTTGAATTTCCAAGAAAAATAGTACTTTATGTGCTCAAACACACAACTTTTGTGACTTTTCAAACTTTGAAGCTCGATAACTTTGGCAAATGTGGACCAAATTTGTTAACCAAAGTGTCAAATTAATCAGCTCGACAAGATCTTTAAAATGACACAACAACTCATGATTGCATCTTGTTGAATTTCCAAGAAAAATAGTACTTTATGTGCTCAAACACACAACTTTTGTGACTTTTCAAACTTTGAAGCTCGATAGCTTCGGCAAATGAAGACCAAATTTGTTAAACAAAGTGTCAAATTAATCAGCTCGGCAAGGTTATGAAGATGTCATAACACATCATGATTACATCTTGTTGAACTTCCAAGAAAAATAGTACTTTATGTGCTCAAACACACAACTTTTGAGACTTTTCAAACTTTGAAGCTCGATAACTTTGACAAATGTGGACCAAATTTGTTAACCAAAGTGTCAAATTAATCAGCTCGACGAGATTTTGAAGATGTCACAACACATCATGATTGCATCTTGTTGAATTTCCAAGAAAAATAGTACTTTATGTGCTCAAACACACAACTTTTGTGACTTTTCCAATTTTGAAGCTCGATAACTTTGGCAAATGTGGACCAAATTTCTTAACCAAAGTGTCAAATTAATCAGCTCGACGAGATTTTGAAGATGTCACAACACATCATGATTGTATCTTGTTGAATTTCCAAGAAAAATAGTACTTTATGTGCTCAAACACACAACTTTTGTGACTTTTCCAATTTTGAAGCTCGATAACTTTGGCAAATGTGGACCAAATGTGTTAACCAAAGTGTCAAAGTAATCACCTCAACGAGATTTTGAAGATGTCACAACACATCATGATTGCATCTTGTTGAATTTCCAAGAAAAATAGTACTTTATGTGCTCAAACACACAACTTTTGTGACTTTTCAAACTTTGAAGCTCGATAGCTTCGGCAAATGAAGACCAAATTTGTTAAACAAAGTGTCAAATTAATCAGCTCGGCAAGGTTATGAAGATGTCACAACACATCATGATTACATCTTGTTGAACTTCCAAGAAAAATAGTACTTTATGTGCTCAAACACACAACTTTTGTGACTTCAAACTTTGAAGCTCGATAACTTCGGCATATGTGGACCAAATTTCTTAAACAAAGTGTCAAAGTAATCACCTCAACGAGATTTTGAAGATGTCACAACACATCATGATTACATCTTGTTGAACTTCCAGGAAAAATAGTACTTTATGTGCTCAAACACACAACTTTTGTGACTTTTCAAACTTTGAAGCTCGATAACTTTGGCAAATGTGGACCAAATTTGTTAACCAAAGTGTCAAATTAATCAGCTCGACGAGATCTTTAAAATGACACAACACACCATGATTACATCTTGTTGAACTTCCAAGAAAAATAGTACTTTATGTGCTCAAACACACAACTTTTGTGACTTTTCCAATTTTGAAGCTCGATAACTTTGGCAAATGTGGACCAAATTTGTTAACCAATGTGTCAAATTAATCAGCTCGACGAGATCTTTAAAATGACACAACAATTCATGATTGCATCTTGTTGAATTTCCAAGAAAAATAGTACTTTATGTGCTCAAACACACAACTTTTGTGACTTTTCCAATTTTGAAGCTCGATAACTTTGGCAAATGTGGACCAAATTTGTTAACCAAAGTGTCAAATTAATCAGCTCGACGAGATCTTTAAAATGACACAACAATTCATGATTGCATCTTGTTGAATTTCCAAGAAAAATAGTACTTTATGTGCTCAAACACACAACTTTTGTGACTTTTCAAACTTTGAAGCTCGATAACTTTGACAAATGTGGACCAAATTTGTTAACCAAAGTGTCAAATTAATCAGCTCGACGAGATCTTTAAAATGACACAACAATTCATGATTGCATCTTGTTGAATTTCCAAGAAAAATAGTACTTTATGTGCTCAAACACACAACTTTTGTGACTTTTCCAATTTTGAAGCTCGATAACTTTGGCAAATGAAGACCAAATTTGTTAAACAAAGTGTCAAATTAATCAGCTCGACGAGATTTTGAAGATGTCACAACACATCATGATTGCATCTTGTTGAATTTCCAAGAAAAATAGTACTTTATGTGCTCAAACACACAACTTTTGTGACTTTTCAAACTTTGAAGCTCGATAACATTGGCAAATGTGGACCAAATTTGTTAACCAAAGTGTCAAATTAATCAGCTCGACGAGATCTTTAAAATGACACAACAATTCATGATTGCATCTTGTTGAATTTCCAAGAAAAATAGTACTTTATGTGCTCAAACACACAACTTTTGTGACTTTTCAAACTTTGAAGCTCGATAGCTTCGGCAAATGAAGACCAAATTTGTTAAACAAAGTGTCAAATTAATCAGCTCGGCAAGGTTATGAAGATGTCACAACACATCATGATTACATCTTGTTGAACTTCCAAGAAAAATAGTACTTTATGTGCTCAAACACACAACTTTTGTGACTTTTCAAACTTTGAAGCTCGATAACTTTGACAAATGTGGACCAAATTTGTTAACCAAAGTGTCAAATTAATCAGCTCGACGAGATTTTGAAGATGTCACAACACATCATGATTGCATCTTGTTGAATTTCCAAGAAAAATAGTACTTTATGTGCTCAAACACACAACTTTTGTGACTTTTCCAATTTTGAAGCTCGATAACTTTGGCAAATGTGGACCAAATTTCTTAACCAAAGTGTCAAATTAATCAGCTCGACGAGATTTTGAAGATGTCACAACACATCATGATTGTATCTTGTTGAATTTCCAAGAAAAATAGTACTTTATGTGCTCAAACACACAACTTTTGTGACTTTTCCAATTTTGAAGCTCGATAACTTTGGCAAATGTGGACCAAATGTGTTAACCAAAGTGTCAAAGTAATCACCTCAACGAGATTTTGAAGATGTCACAACACATCATGATTACATCTTGTTGAACTTCCAGGAAAAATAGTACTTTATGTGCTCAAACACACATATTTTGTGACTTTTCAAACTTTGAAGCTCGATAACTTTGGCAAATGTGGACCAAATTTGTTAACCAATGTGTCAAATTAATCAGCTCGACGAGATCTTTAAAATGACACAACAATTCATGATTGCATCTTGTTGAATTTCCAAGAAAAATAGTACTTTATGTGCTCAAACACACAACTTTTGTGACTTTTCCAATTTTGAAGCTCGATAACTTTGGCAAATGAAGACCAAATTTGTTAAACAAAGTGTCAAATTAATCAGCTCGACGAGATTTTGAAGATGTCACAAAACATCATGATTGCATCTTGTTGAATTTCCAAGAAAAATAGTACTTTATGTGCTCAAACACACAACTTTTGTGACTTTTCAAACTTTGAAGCTCGATAACATTGGCAAATGTGGACCAAATTTGTTAACCAAAGTGTCAAATTAATCAGCTCGACGAGATCTTTAAAATGACACAACAATTCATGATTGCATCTTGTTGAATTTCCAAGAAAAATAGTACTTTATGTGCTCAAACACACAACTTTTGTGACTTTTCAAACTTTGAAGCTCGATAACTTTGGCAAATGTGGACCAAATTTGTTAACCAAAGTGTCAAATTAATCAGCTCGACAAGATCTTTAAAATGACACAACAACTCATGATTGCATCTTGTTGAATTTCCAAGAAAAATAGTACTTTATGTGCTCAAACACACAACTTTTGTGACTTTTCAAACTTTGAAGCTCGATAGCTTCGGCAAATGAAGACCAAATTTGTTAAACAAAGTGTCAAATTAATCAGCTCGGCAAGGTTATGAAGATGTCATAACACATCATGATTACATCTTGTTGAACTTCCAAGAAAAATAGTACTTTATGTGCTCAAACACACAACTTTTGAGACTTTTCAAACTTTGAAGCTCGATAACTTTGACAAATGTGGACCAAATTTGTTAACCAAAGTGTCAAATTAATCAGCTCGACGAGATTTTGAAGATGTCACAACACATCATGATTGCATCTTGTTGAATTTCCAAGAAAAATAGTACTTTATGTGCTCAAACACACAACTTTTGTGACTTTTCCAATTTTGAAGCTCGATAACTTTGGCAAATGTGGACCAAATTTCTTAACCAAAGTGTCAAATTAATCAGCTCGACGAGATTTTGAAGATGTCACAACACATCATGATTGTATCTTGTTGAATTTCCAAGAAAAATAGTACTTTATGTGCTCAAACACACAACTTTTGTGACTTTTCCAATTTTGAAGCTCGATAACTTTGGCAAATGTGGACCAAATGTGTTAACCAAAGTGTCAAAGTAATCACCTCAACGAGATTTTGAAGATGTCACAACACATCATGATTGCATCTTGTTGAATTTCCAAGAAAAATAGTACTTTATGTGCTCAAACACACAACTTTTGTGACTTTTCAAACTTTGAAGCTCGATAGCTTCGGCAAATGAAGACCAAATTTGTTAAACAAAGTGTCAAATTAATCAGCTCGGCAAGGTTATGAAGATGTCACAACACATCATGATTACATCTTGTTGAACTTCCAAGAAAAATAGTACTTTATGTGCTCAAACACACAACTTTTGTGACTTCAAACTTTGAAGCTCGATAACTTCGGCATATGTGGACCAAATTTCTTAAACAAAGTGTCAAAGTAATCACCTCAACGAGATTTTGAAGATGTCACAACACATCATGATTACATCTTGTTGAACTTCCAGGAAAAATAGTACTTTATGTGCTCAAACACACAACTTTTGTGACTTTTCAAACTTTGAAGCTCGATAACTTTGGCAAATGTGGACCAAATTTGTTAACCAAAGTGTCAAATTAATCAGCTCGACGAGATCTTTAAAATGACACAACACACCATGATTACATCTTGTTGAACTTCCAAGAAAAATAGTACTTTATGTGCTCAAACACACAACTTTTGTGACTTTTCCAATTTTGAAGCTCGATAACTTTGGCAAATGTGGACCAAATTTGTTAACCAATGTGTCAAATTAATCAGCTCGACGAGATCTTTAAAATGACACAACAATTCATGATTGCATCTTGTTGAATTTCCAAGAAAAATAGTACTTTATGTGCTCAAACACACAACTTTTGTGACTTTTCCAATTTTGAAGCTCGATAACTTTGGCAAATGTGGACCAAATTTGTTAACCAAAGTGTCAAATTAATCAGCTCGACGAGATCTTTAAAATGACACAACAATTCATGATTGCATCTTGTTGAATTTCCAAGAAAAATAGTACTTTATGTGCTCAAACACACAACTTTTGTGACTTTTCAAACTTTGAAGCTCGATAACTTTGACAAATGTGGACCAAATTTGTTAACCAAAGTGTCAAATTAATCAGCTCGACGAGATCTTTAAAATGACACAACAATTCATGATTGCATCTTGTTGAATTTCCAAGAAAAATAGTACTTTATGTGCTCAAACACACAACTTTTGTGACTTTTCCAATTTTGAAGCTCGATAACTTTGGCAAATGAAGACCAAATTTGTTAAACAAAGTGTCAAATTAATCAGCTCGACGAGATTTTGAAGATGTCACAACACATCATGATTGCATCTTGTTGAATTTCCAAGAAAAATAGTACTTTATGTGCTCAAACACACAACTTTTGTGACTTTTCAAACTTTGAAGCTCGATAACATTGGCAAATGTGGACCAAATTTGTTAACCAAAGTGTCAAATTAATCAGCTCGACGAGATCTTTAAAATGACACAACAATTCATGATTGCATCTTGTTGAATTTCCAAGAAAAATAGTACTTTATGTGCTCAAACACACAACTTTTGTGACTTTTCAAACTTTGAAGCTCGATAGCTTCGGCAAATGAAGACCAAATTTGTTAAACAAAGTGTCAAATTAATCAGCTCGGCAAGGTTATGAAGATGTCACAACACATCATGATTACATCTTGTTGAACTTCCAAGAAAAATAGTACTTTATGTGCTCAAACACACAACTTTTGTGACTTTTCAAACTTTGAAGCTCGATAACTTTGACAAATGTGGACCAAATTTGTTAACCAAAGTGTCAAATTAATCAGCTCGACGAGATTTTGAAGATGTCACAACACATCATGATTGCATCTTGTTGAATTTCCAAGAAAAATAGTACTTTATGTGCTCAAACACACAACTTTTGTGACTTTTCCAATTTTGAAGCTCGATAACTTTGGCAAATGTGGACCAAATTTCTTAACCAAAGTGTCAAATTAATCAGCTCGACGAGATTTTGAAGATGTCACAACACATCATGATTGTATCTTGTTGAATTTCCAAGAAAAATAGTACTTTATGTGCTCAAACACACAACTTTTGTGACTTTTCCAATTTTGAAGCTCGATAACTTTGGCAAATGTGGACCAAATGTGTTAACCAAAGTGTCAAAGTAATCACCTCAACGAGATTTTGAAGATGTCACAACACATCATGATTACATCTTGTTGAACTTCCAGGAAAAATAGTACTTTATGTGCTCAAACACACATATTTTGTGACTTTTCAAACTTTGAAGCTCGATAACTTTGGCAAATGTGGACCAAATTTGTTAACCAATGTGTCAAATTAATCAGCTCGACGAGATCTTTAAAATGACACAACAATTCATGATTGCATCTTGTTGAATTTCCAAGAAAAATAGTACTTTATGTGCTCAAACACACAACTTTTGTGACTTTTCCAATTTTGAAGCTCGATAACTTTGGCAAATGAAGACCAAATTTGTTAAACAAAGTGTCAAATTAATCAGCTCGACGAGATTTTGAAGATGTCACAAAACATCATGATTGCATCTTGTTGAATTTCCAAGAAAAATAGTACTTTATGTGCTCAAACACACAACTTTTGTGACTTTTCAAACTTTGAAGCTCGATAACATTGGCAAATGTGGACCAAATTTGTTAACCAAAGTGTCAAATTAATCAGCTCGACGAGATCTTTAAAATGACACAACAATTCATGATTGCATCTTGTTGAATTTCCAAGAAAAATAGTACTTTATGTGCTCAAACACACAACTTTTGTGACTTTTCAAACTTTGAAGCTCGATAACTTTGGCAAATGTGGACCAAATTTGTTAACCAAAGTGTCAAATTAATCAGCTCGACGAGATTTTGAAGATGTCACAACACATCATGATTGCATCTTGTTGAATTTCCAAGAAAAATAGTACTTTATGTGCTCAAACACACAACTTTTGTGACTTTTCCAATTTTGAAGCTCGATAACTTTGGCAAATGTGGACCAAATTTGTTAACCAATGTGTCAAATTAATCAGCTCGACGAGATCTTTAAAATGACACAACAATTCATGATTGCATCTTGTTGAATTTCCAAGAAAAATAGTACTTTATGTGCTCAAACACACAACTTTTGTGACTTTTCAAACTTTGAAGCTCGATAGCTTCGGCAAATGAAGACCAAATTTGTTAAACAAAGTGTCAAATTAATCAGCTCGGCAAGGTTATGAAGATGTCACAACACATCATGATTACATCTTGTTGAACTTCCAAGAAAAATAGTACTTTATGTGCTCAAACACACAACTTTTGTGACTTCAAACTTTGAAGCTCGATAACTTCGGCATATGTGGACCAAATTTCTTAAACAAAGTGTCAAAGTAATCACCTCAACGAGATTTTGAAGATGTCACAACACATCATGATTACATCTTGTTGAACTTCCAGGAAAAATAGTACTTTATGTGCTCAAACACACAACTTTTGTGACTTTTCAAACTTTGAAGCTCGATAACTTTGGCAAATGTGGACCAAATTTGTTAACCAAAGTGTCAAATTAATCAGCTCGACGAGATCTTTAAAATGACACAACACACCATGATTACATCTTGTTGAACTTCCAAGAAAAATAGTACTTTATGTGCTCAAACACACAACTTTTGTGACTTTTCCAATTTTGAAGCTCGATAACTTTGGCAAATGTGGACCAAATTTGTTAACCAAAGTGTCAAATTAATCAGCTCGACGAGATTTTGAAGATGTCACAACACATCATGATTGTATCTTGTTGAATTTCCAAGAAAAATAGTACTTTATGTGCTCAAACATACAACTTTTGTGACTTTTCAAAATTTGAAGCTCGATAACTTTGGCAAATGTGGACCAAATTTGTTAACCAAAGTGTCAAATTAATCAGCTCGACGAGATCTTTAAAATGACACAACAATTCATGATTGCATCTTGTTGAATTTCCAAGAAAAATAGTACTTTATGTGCTCAAACACACAACTTTTGTGACTTTTCCAATTTTGAAGCTCGATAACTTTGGCAAATGAAGACCAAATTTGTTAAACAAAGTGTCAAATTAATCAGCTCGACGAGATTTTGAAGATGTCACAACACATCATGATTGCATCTTGTTGAATTTCCAAGCAAAATAGTACTTTATGTGCTCAAGCACACAACTTTTGTGACTTTTCCAATTTTGAAGCTCGATAACTTTGGCAAATGTGGACCAAATGTGTTAACCAAAGTGTCAAAGTAATCACCTCAACGAGATTTTGAAGATGTCACAACACATCATGATTACATCTTGTTGAACTTCCAGGAAAAATAGTACTTTATGTGCTCAAACACACATATTTTGTGACTTTTCAAACTTTGAAGCTCGATAACTTTGGCAAATGTGGACCAAATTTGTTAACCAATGTGTCAAATTAATCAGCTCGACGAGATCTTTAAAATGACACAACAATTCATGATTGCATCTTGTTGAATTTCCAAGAAAAATAGTACTTTATGTGCTCAAACACACAACTTTTGTGACTTTTCCAATTTTGAAGCTCGATAACTTTGGCAAATGAAGACCAAATTTGTTAAACAAAGTGTCAAATTAATCAGCTCGACGAGATTTTGAAGATGTCACAACACATCATGATTGCATCTTGTTGAATTTCCAAGAAAAATAGTACTTTATGTGCTCAAACACACAACTTTTGTGACTTTTCAAACTTTGAAGCTCGATAACTTTGGCAAATGAAGACCAAATTTGTTAAACAAAGTGTCAAATTAATCAGCTCGACGAGATCTTTAAAATGACACAACAATTCATGATTGCATCTTGTTGAATTTCCAAGAAAAATAGTACTTTATGTGCTCAAACACACAACTTTTGTGACTTTTCAAACTTTGAAGCTCGATAACTTTGGCAAATGTGGACCAAATTTGTTAACCAAAGTGTCAAATTAATCAGCTCGACGAGATTTTGAAGATGTCACAACACATCATGATTGCATCTTGTTGAATTTCCAAGAAAAATAGTACTTTATGTGCTCAAACACACAACTTTTGTGACTTTTCAAACTTTGAAGCTCGATAACTTCGGCATATGTGGACCAAATTTCTTAAACAAAGTGTCAAAGTAATCACCTCAACGAGATTTTGAAGATGTCACAACACATCATGAATACATCTTGTTGAACTTCCAGGAAAAATAGTACTTTATGTGCTCAAACACACAACTTTTGTGACTTTTCAAACTTTGAAGCTCGATAACTTTGGCAAATGTGGACCAAATTTGTTAACCAAAGTGTCAAATTAATCAGCTCGACGAGATCTTTAAAATGACACAACACACCATGATTACATCTTGTTGAACTTCCAAGAAAAATAGTACTTTATGTGCTCAAACACACAACTTTTGTGACTTTTCCAATTTTGAAGCTCGATAACTTTGGCAAATGTGGACCAAATTTGTTAACCAAAGTGTCAAAGTAATCACCTCAACGAGATTTTGAAGATGTCACAACACATCATGATTGCATCTTGTTGAATTTCCAAGAAAAATAGTACTTTATGTGCTCAAACACACAACTTTTGTGACTTTTCAAAGTTTGAAGCTCGATAGCTTCGGCAAATGAAGACCAAATTTGTTAAACAAAGTGTCAAATTAATCAACTCGACAAGGTTATGACGATGTCACAACACATCATGATTACATCTTGTTGAACTTCCAAGAAAAATAGTACTTTATGTGCTCAAACACACAACTTTTGTGACTTTTCAAACTTTGAAGCTCGATAACTTCGGCATATGTGGACCAAATCTCTTAAACAAAGTGTCAAAGTAATCACCTCAACGAGATTTTGAAGATGTCACAACACATCATGATTACATCTTGTTGAACTTCCAGGAAAAATAGTACTTTATGTGCTCAAACACACATATTTTGTGACTTTTCAAACTTTGAAGCTCGATAGCTTCGGCAAATGAATACCAAATTTGTTAAACAAAGTGTCCAATTAATCAGCTCGACAAGGTTATGAAGATGTCACAACACATCGTGATTGCATCTTGTTGAACTTCCAAGAAAAATAATACTTTATGTGCTCAAACACACATATTTTGAGACTTTTCAAACTTTGAAGCTCGATAGCTTCGGCAAATGAAGACCAAATTTGTTAAACAAAGTGTCAAATTAATCAGCTCAACGAGATTTTGAAGATGTCACAACACATCATGATTGCATCTTGTTGAATTTCCAAGAAAAATAGTACTTTATGTGCTCAAACACACAACTTTTGTGACTTTTCAAACTTTGAAGCTCGATAACTTCGGCATATGTGGACCAAATTTGTTAACCAAAGTGTCAAATTAATCAGCTCGACGAGATCTTTAAAATGACACAACAATTCATGATTGCATCTTGTTGAATTTCCAAGAAAAATAGTACTTTATGTGCTCAAACACACAACTTTTGTGACTTTTCAAACTTTGAAGCTCGATAACTTTGACAAATGTGGACCAAATTTGTTAACCAAAGTGTCAAATTAATCAGCTCGACGAGATCTTTAAAATGACACAACAATTCATGATTGCATCTTGTTGAATTTCCAAGAAAAATAGTACTTTATGTGCTCAAACACACAACTTTTGTGACTTTTCCAATTTTGAAGCTCGATAACTTTGGCAAATGAAGACCAAATTTGTTAAACAAAGTGTCAAATTAATCAGCTCGACGAGATTTTGAAGATGTCACAACACATCATGATTGCATCTTGTTGAATTTCCAAGAAAAATAGTACTTTATGTGCTCAAACACACAACTTTTGTGACTTTTCAAACTTTGAAGCTCGATAACATTGGCAAATGTGGACCAAATTTGTTAACCAAAGTGTCAAATTAATCAGCTCGACGAGATCTTTAAAATGACACAACAATTCATGATTGCATCTTGTTGAATTTCCAAGAAAAATAGTACTTTATGTGCTCAAACACACAACTTTTGTGACTTTTCAAACTTTGAAGCTCGATAGCTTCGGCAAATGAAGACCAAATTTGTTAAACAAAGTGTCAAATTAATCAGCTCGGCAAGGTTATGAAGATGTCACAACACATCATGATTACATCTTGTTGAACTTCCAAGAAAAATAGTACTTTATGTGCTCAAACACACAACTTTTGTGACTTTTCAAACTTTGAAGCTCGATAACTTTGACAAATGTGGACCAAATTTGTTAACCAAAGTGTCAAATTAATCAGCTCGACGAGATTTTGAAGATGTCACAACACATCATGATTGCATCTTGTTGAATTTCCAAGAAAAATAGTACTTTATGTGCTCAAACACACAACTTTTGTGACTTTTCCAATTTTGAAGCTCGATAACTTTGGCAAATGTGGACCAAATTTCTTAACCAAAGTGTCAAATTAATCAGCTCGACGAGATTTTGAAGATGTCACAACACATCATGATTGTATCTTGTTGAATTTCCAAGAAAAATAGTACTTTATGTGCTCAAACACACAACTTTTGTGACTTTTCCAATTTTGAAGCTCGATAACTTTGGCAAATGTGGACCAAATGTGTTAACCAAAGTGTCAAAGTAATCACCTCAACGAGATTTTGAAGATGTCACAACACATCATGATTACATCTTGTTGAACTTCCAGGAAAAATAGTACTTTATGTGCTCAAACACACATATTTTGTGACTTTTCAAACTTTGAAGCTCGATAACTTTGGCAAATGTGGACCAAATTTGTTAACCAATGTGTCAAATTAATCAGCTCGACGAGATCTTTAAAATGACACAACAATTCATGATTGCATCTTGTTGAATTTCCAAGAAAAATAGTACTTTATGTGCTCAAACACACAACTTTTGTGACTTTTCCAATTTTGAAGCTCGATAACTTTGGCAAATGAAGACCAAATTTGTTAACCAAAGTGTCAAATTAATCAGCTCGACGAGATCTTTAAAATGACACAACACACCATGATTACATCTTGTTGAACTTCCAAGAAAAATAGTACTTTATGTGCTCAAACACACAACTTTTGTGACTTTTCCAATTTTGAAGCTCGATAACTTTGGCAAATGTGGACCAAATTTGTTAACCAAAGTGTCAAAGTAATCACCTCAACGAGATTTTGAAGATGTCACAACACATCATGATTGCATCTTGTTGAATTTCCAAGAAAAATAGTACTTTATGTGCTCAAACACACAACTTTTGTGACTTTTCAAAGTTTGAAGCTCGATAGCTTCGGCAAATGAAGACCAAATTTGTTAAACAAAGTGTCAAATTAATCAACTCGACAAGGTTATGACGATGTCACAACACATCATGATTACATCTTGTTGAACTTCCAAGAAAAATAGTACTTTATGTGCTCAAACACACAACTTTTGTGACTTTTCAAACTTTGAAGCTCGATAACTTCGGCATATGTGGACCAAATCTCTTAAACAAAGTGTCAAAGTAATCACCTCAACGAGATTTTGAAGATGTCACAACACATCATGATTACATCTTGTTGAACTTCCAGGAAAAATAGTACTTTATGTGCTCAAACACACATATTTTGTGACTTTTCAAACTTTGAAGCTCGATAGCTTCGGCAAATGAATACCAAATTTGTTAAACAAAGTGTCCAATTAATCAGCTCGACAAGGTTATGAAGATGTCACAACACATCGTGATTGCATCTTGTTGAACTTCCAAGAAAAATAATACTTTATGTGCTCAAACACACATATTTTGAGACTTTTCAAACTTTGAAGCTCGATAGCTTCGGCAAATGAAGACCAAATTTGTTAAACAAAGTGTCAAATTAATCAGCTCAACGAGATTTTGAAGATGTCACAACACATCATGATTGCATCTTGTTGAATTTCCAAGAAAAATAGTACTTTATGTGCTCAAACACACAACTTTTGTGACTTTTCAAACTTTGAAGCTCGATAACTTCGGCATATGTGGACCAAATTTGTTAACCAAAGTGTCAAATTAATCAGCTCGACGAGATCTTTAAAATGACACAACAATTCATGATTGCATCTTGTTGAATTTCCAAGAAAAATAGTACTTTATGTGCTCAAACACACAACTTTTGTGACTTTTCAAACTTTGAAGCTCGATAACTTTGACAAATGTGGACCAAATTTGTTAACCAAAGTGTCAAATTAATCAGCTCGACGAGATCTTTAAAATGACACAACAATTCATGATTGCATCTTGTTGAATTTCCAAGAAAAATAGTACTTTATGTGCTCAAACACACAACTTTTGTGACTTTTCCAATTTTGAAGCTCGATAACTTTGGCAAATGAAGACCAAATTTGTTAAACAAAGTGTCAAATTAATCAGCTCGACGAGATTTTGAAGATGTCACAACACATCATGATTGCATCTTGTTGAATTTCCAAGAAAAATAGTACTTTATGTGCTCAAACACACAACTTTTGTGACTTTTCAAACTTTGAAGCTCGATAACATTGGCAAATGTGGACCAAATTTGTTAACCAAAGTGTCAAATTAATCAGCTCGACGAGATCTTTAAAATGACACAACAATTCATGATTGCATCTTGTTGAATTTCCAAGAAAAATAGTACTTTATGTGCTCAAACACACAACTTTTGTGACTTTTCAAACTTTGAAGCTCGATAGCTTCGGCAAATGAAGACCAAATTTGTTAAACAAAGTGTCAAATTAATCAGCTCGGCAAGGTTATGAAGATGTCACAACACATCATGATTACATCTTGTTGAACTTCCAAGAAAAATAGTACTTTATGTGCTCAAACACACAACTTTTGTGACTTTTCAAACTTTGAAGCTCGATAACTTTGACAAATGTGGACCAAATTTGTTAACCAAAGTGTCAAATTAATCAGCTCGACGAGATTTTGAAGATGTCACAACACATCATGATTGCATCTTGTTGAATTTCCAAGAAAAATAGTACTTTATGTGCTCAAACACACAACTTTTGTGACTTTTCCAATTTTGAAGCTCGATAACTTTGGCAAATGTGGACCAAATTTCTTAACCAAAGTGTCAAATTAATCAGCTCGACGAGATTTTGAAGATGTCACAACACATCATGATTGTATCTTGTTGAATTTCCAAGAAAAATAGTACTTTATGTGCTCAAACACACAACTTTTGTGACTTTTCCAATTTTGAAGCTCGATAACTTTGGCAAATGTGGACCAAATGTGTTAACCAAAGTGTCAAAGTAATCACCTCAACGAGATTTTGAAGATGTCACAACACATCATGATTACATCTTGTTGAACTTCCAGGAAAAATAGTACTTTATGTGCTCAAACACACATATTTTGTGACTTTTCAAACTTTGAAGCTCGATAACTTTGGCAAATGTGGACCAAATTTGTTAACCAATGTGTCAAATTAATCAGCTCGACGAGATCTTTAAAATGACACAACAATTCATGATTGCATCTTGTTGAATTTCCAAGAAAAATAGTACTTTATGTGCTCAAACACACAACTTTTGTGACTTTTCCAATTTTGAAGCTCGATAACTTTGGCAAATGAAGACCAAATTTGTTAAACAAAGTGTCAAATTAATCAGCTCGACGAGATTTTGAAGATGTCACAACACATCATGATTGCATCTTGTTGAATTTCCAAGAAAAATAGTACTTTATGTGCTCAAACACACAACTTTTGTGACTTTTCAAACTTTGAAGCTCGATAACATTGGCAAATGTGGACCAAATTTGTTAACCAAAGTGTCAAATTAATCAGCTCGACGAGATCTTTAAAATGACACAACAATTCATGATTGCATCTTGTTGAATTTCCAAGAAAAATAGTACTTTATGTGCTCAAACACACAACTTTTGTGACTTTTCAAACTTTGAAGCTCGATAACTTTGGCAAATGTGGACCAAATTTGTTAACCAAAGTGTCAAATTAATCAGCTCGACGAGATTTTGAAGATGTCACAACACATCATGATTGCATCTTGTTGAATTTCCAAGAAAAATAGTACTTTATGTGCTCAAACACACAACTTTTGTGACTTTTCCAATTTTGAAGCTCGATAACTTTGGCAAATGTGGACCAAATTTGTTAACCAATGTGTCAAATTAATCAGCTCGACGAGATCTTTAAAATGACACAACAATTCATGATTGCATCTTGTTGAATTTCCAAGAAAAATAGTACTTTATGTGCTCAAACACACAACTTTTGTGACTTTTCAAACTTTGAAGCTCGATAGCTTCGGCAAATGAAGACCAAATTTGTTAACCAAAGTGTCAAATTAATCAGCTCGACGAGATCTTTAAAATGACACAACACACCATGATTACATCTTGTTGAACTTCCAAGAAAAATAGTACTTTATGTGCTCAAACACACAACTTTTGTGACTTTTCCAATTTTGAAGCTCGATAACTTTGGCAAATGTGAACCAAATTTGTTAACCAATGTGTCAAATTAATCAGCTCGACGAGATCTTTAAAATGACACAACAATTCATGATTGCATCTTGTTGAATTTCCAAGAAAAATAGTACTTTATGTGCTCAAACACACAACTTTTGTGACTTTTCAAACTTTGAAGCTCGATAGCTTCGGCAAATGAAGACCAAATTTGTTAAACAAAGTGTCAAATTAATCAGCTCGGCAAGGTTATGAAGATGTCACAACACATCATGATTACATCTTGTTGAACTTCCAAGAAAAATAGTACTTTATGTGCTCAAACACACAACTTTTGTGACTTCAAACTTTGAAGCTCGATAACTTCGGCATATGTGGACCAAATTTCTTAAACAAAGTGTCAAAGTAATCACCTCAACGAGATTTTGAAGATGTCACAACACATCATGATTACATCTTGTTGAACTTCCAGGAAAAATAGTACTTTATGTGCTCAAACACACAACTTTTGTGACTTTTCAAACTTTGAAGCTCGATAACTTTGGCAAATGTGGACCAAATTTGTTAACCAAAGTGTCAAATTAATCAGCTCGACGAGATCTTTAAAATGACACAACACACCATGATTACATCTTGTTGAACTTCCAAGAAAAATAGTACTTTATGTGCTCAAACACACAACTTTTGTGACTTTTCCAATTTTGAAGCTCGATAACTTTGGCAAATGTGGACCAAATTTGTTAACCAAAGTGTCAAATTAATCAGCTCGACGAGATTTTGAAGATGTCACAACACATCATGATTGTATCTTGTTGAATTTCCAAGAAAAATAGTACTTTATGTGCTCAAGCACACAACTTTTGTGACTTTTCCAATTTTGAAGCTCGATAACTTTGGCAAATGTGGACCAAATGTGTTAACCAAAGTGTCAAAGTAATCACCTCAACGAGATTTTGAAGATGTCACAACACATCATGATTACATCTTGTTGAACTTCCAGGAAAAATAGTACTTTATGTGCTCAAACACAAATATTTTGTGACTTTTCAAACTTTGAAGCTCGATAACTTTGGCAAATGTGGACCAAATTTGTTAACCAATGTGTCAAATTAATCAGCTCGACGAGATCTTTAAAATGACACAACAATTCATGATTGCATCTTGTTGAATTTCCAAGAAAAATAGTACTTTATGTGCTCAAACACACAACTTTTGTGACTTTTCCAATTTTGAAGCTCGATAACTTTGGCAAATGAAGACCAAATTTGTTAAACAAAGTGTCAAATTAATCAGCTCGACGAGATTTTGAAGATGTCACAACACATCATGATTGCATCTTGTTGAATTTCCAAGAAAAATAGTACTTTATGTGCTCAAACACACAACTTTTGTGACTTTTCAAACTTTGAAGCTCGATAACATTGGCAAATGTGGACCAAATTTGTTAACCAAAGTGTCAAATTAATCAGCTCGACGAGATCTTTAAAATGACACAAGAATTCATGATTGCATCTTGTTGAATTTCCAAGAAAAATAGTACTTTATGTGCTCAAACACACAACTTTTGTGACTTTTCAAACTTTGAAGCTCGATAACTTTGGCAAATGTGGACCAAATTTGTTAACCAAAGTGTCAAATTAATCAGCTCGACGAGATTTTGAAGATGTCACAACACATCATGATTGCATCTTGTTGAATTTCCAAGAAAAATAGTACTTTATGTGCTCAAACACACAACTTTTGTGACTTTTCAAACTTTGAAGCTCGATAACTTCGGCATATGTGGACCAAATTTCTTAAACAAAGTGTCAAAGTAATCACCTCAACGAGATTTTGAAGATGTCACAACACATCATGATTACATCTTGTTGAACTTCCAGGAAAAATAGTACTTTATGTGCTCAAACACACAACTTTTGTGACTTTTCAAACTTTGAAGCTCGATAACTTTGGCAAATGTGGACCAAATTTGTTAACCAAAGTGTCAAATTAATCAGCTCGACGAGATCTTTAAAATGACACAACACACCATGATTACATCTTGTTGAACTTCCAAGAAAAATAGTACTTTATGTGCTCAAACACACAACTTTTGTGACTTTTCCAATTTTGAAGCTCGATAACTTTGGCAAATGTGGACCAAATTTGTTAACCAAAGTGTCAAAGTAATCACCTCAACGAGATTTTGAAGATGTCACAACACATCATGATTACATCTTGTTGAACGTCCAAGAAAAATAGTACTTTATGTGCTCAAACACACAACTTTTGTGACTTTTCAAACTTTGAAGCTCGATAGCTTCGGCAAATGAAGACCAAATTTGTTAAACAAAGTGTCAAATTAATCAGCTCGACAAGGTTATGAAGATGTCACAACACATCATGATTACATCTTGTTGAACTTCCAAGAAAAATAGTACTATATGTGCTCAAACACACAACTTTTGTGACTTTTCAAACTTTGAAGCTCGATAGCTTCGGCAAATGAAGACCAAATTTGTTAAACAAAGTGTCAAATCAATCAGCTCGACAAGGTTATGAAGATGTCACAACACATCATGATTACATCTTGTTGAACGTCCAAGAAAAATAGTACTTTATGTGCTCAAACACACAACTTTTGTGACTTTTCAAACTTTGAAGCTCGCTAGCTTCGGCAAATGAAGACCAAATTTGTTAAACAAAGTGTCAAATTAATCAGCTCGACAAGGTTATGAAGATGTCACAACACATCATGATTACATCTTGTTGAACTTCCAAGAAAAATAGTACTTTATGTGCTCAAACACACAACTTTTGTGACTTTTCAAACTTTGAAGCTCGATAACTTCGGCATATGTGGACCAAATTTCTTAAACAAAGTGTCAAAGTAATCACCTCAACGAGATTTTGAAGATGTCACAACACATCATGATTGCATCTTGTTGAATTTCCAAGAAAAATAGTACTTTATGTGCTCAAACACACATATTTTGTGACTTTTCCAATTTTGAAGCTCGATAACTTTGGCAAATGAAGACCAAATTTGTTAAACAAAGTGTCAAATTAATCAGCTCGACGAAATCTTTAAAATGACACAACAATTCATGATTGCATCTTGTTGAATTTCCAAGAAAAATAGTACTTTATGTGCTCAAACACACAACTTTTGTGACTTTTCAAACTTTGAAGCTCGATAACTTTGGCAAATGTGGACCAAATTTGTTAACCAAAGTGTCAAATTAATCAGCTCGACGAGATCTTTAAAATGACACAACACACCATGATTACATCTTGTTGAACTTCCAAGAAAAATAGTACTTTATGTGCTCAAACACACAACTTTTGTGACTTTTCCAATTTTGAAGCTCGATAACTTTGGCAAATGTGGACCAAATTTGTTAACCAAAGTGTCAAAGTAATCACCTCAACGAGATTTTGAAGATGTCACAACACATCATGATTGCATCTTGTTGAATTTCCAAGAAAAATAGTACTTTATGTGCTCAAACACACAACTTTTGTGACTTTTCAAAGTTTGAAGCTCGATAGCTTCGGCAAATGAAGACCAAATTTGTTAAACAAAGTGTCAAATTAATCAACTCGACAAGGTTATGACGATGTCACAACACATCATGATTACATCTTGTTGAACTTCCAAGAAAAATAGTACTTTATGTGCTCAAACACACAACTTTTGTGACTTTTCAAACTTTGAAGCTCGATAACTTCGGCATATGTGGACCAAATTTCTTAAACAAAGTGTCAAAGTAATCACCTCAACGAGATTTTGAAGATGTCACAACACATCGTGATTACATCTTGTTGAACTTCCAGGAAAAATAGTACTTTATGTGCTCAAACACACATATTTTGTGACTTTTCAAACTTTGAAGCTCGATAGCTTCGGCAAATGAATACCAAATTTGTTAAACAAAGTGTCCAATTAATCAGCTCGACAAGGTTATGAAGATGTCACAACACATCGTGATTGCATCTTGTTGAACTTCCAAGAAAAATAATACTTTATGTGCTCAAACACACATATTTTGAGACTTTTCAAACTTTGAAGCTCGATAGCTTCGGCAAATGAAGACCAAATTTGTTAAACAAAGTGTCAAATTAATCAGCTCAACGAGATTTTGAAGATGTCACAACACATCATGATTGCATCTTGTTGAATTTCCAAGAAAAATAGTACTTTATGTGCTCAAACACACAACTTTTGTGACTTTTCAAACTTTGAAGCTCGATAACTTCGGCATATGTGGACCAAATTTGTTAACCAAAGTGTCAAATTAATCAGCTCGACGAGATCTTTAAAATGACACAACACACCATGATTGCATCTTGTTGAATTTCCAAGAAAAATAGTACTTTATGTGCTCAAACACACAACTTTTGTGACTTTTCAAACTTTGAAGCTCGATAACTTCGGCATATGTGGACCAAATTTCTTAAACAAAGTGTCAAAGTAATCACCTCAACGAGATTTTGAAGATGTCACAACACATCATGATTACATCTTGTTGAACTTCCAGGAAAAATAGTACTTTATGTGCTCAAACATACATATTTTGTGACTTTTCAAACTTTGAAGCTCGATAGCTTCGGCAAATGAAAACCAAATTTGTTAAACAAAGTGTCCAATTAATCAGCTCGACAAGGTTATGAAGATGTCACAACACATCGTGATTGCATCTTGTTGAACTTCCAAGAAAAATAATACTTTATGTGCTCAAACACACATATTTTGTGACTTTTCAAACTTTGAAGCTCGATAGCTTCGGCAAATGAAGACCAAATTTGTTAAACAAAGTGTCAAATTAATCAGCTCGACGAGATCTTTAAAATGACACAACAAGTCATGATTGCATCTTGTTGAATTTCCAAGAAAAATAGTACTTTATGTGCTCAAACACACATATTTTGTTACTTTTCAAACATTGAAGCTCGATAGCTTCGGCAAATGAAGACCAAATTTGTTAAACAAATTGTCAAATTAATCAGCTCGACAAGGTTATGAAGATGTCACAACACATCATGATTACATCTTGTTGAACTTCCAAGAAAAATAGTACTTTATGTGCTCAAACACACAACTTTTGTGACTTTTCAAACTTTGAAGCTCGATAACTTTGGCAAATGTGGACCAAATTTGTTAACCAAAGTGTCAAATTAATCAGCTCGACGAGATCTTTAAAATAACATAACAATTCATGATTGCATCTTGTTGAATTTCCAAGAAAAATAGTACTTTATGTGCTCAAACACACATATTTTGTTACTTTTCAAACATTGAAGCTCGATAGCTTCGGCAAATGAAGACCAAATTTGTTAAACAAATTGTCAAATTAATCAGATCGACAAGGTTATGAAGATGTCACAACACATCGTGATTGCATCTTGTTGAACTTCCAAGAAAAATAATACTTTATGTGCTCAAACACACATATTTTGTGACTTTTCAAATTTTGAAGCTCGATAGCTTCGGCAAATGAAGACCAAATTTGTTAAACAAAGTGTCAAATTAATCAGCTCGACGAGATCTTTAAAATGACACAACAATTCATGATTGCATCTTGTTGAATTTCCAAGAAAAATAGTACTTTATGTGCTCAAACACACATATTTTGTTACTTTTCAAACATTGAAGCTCGATAGCTTCGGCAAATGAAGACCAAATTTGTTAAACAAATTGTCAAATTAATCAGATCGACAAGGTTATGAAGATGTCACAACACATCATGATTACATCTTGTTGAACTTCCAAGAAAAATAGTACTTTATGTGCTCAAACACACAACTTTTGTGACTTTTCGAACTTTGAAGCTCGATAACTTTGGCAAATGTGGACCAAATTTGTTAACCAAAGTGTCAAATTAATCAGCTCGACGAGATCTTTAAAATAACATAACAATTCATGATTGCATCTTGTTGAATTTCCAAGAAAAATAGTACTTTATGTGCTCAAACACACATATTTTGTTACTTTTCAAACATTGAAGCTCGATAGCTTCGGCAAATGAAGACCAAATTTGTTAAACAAATTGTCAAATTAATCAGATCGACAAGGTTATGAAGATGTCACAACACATCATGATTACATCTTGTTGAACTTCCAAGAAAAATAGTACTTTATGTGCTCAAACACACAACTTTTGTGACTTTTCGAACTTTGAAGCTCGATAACTTTGGCAAATGTGGACCAAATTTGTTAACCAAAGTGTCAAATTAATCAGCTCGACGAGATCTTTAAAATAACACAACACACCATGATTACATCTTGTTGAACTTCCAAGAAAAATAGACTTTATGTGCTCAAACACACAACTTTTGTGACTTTTCAAACTTTGAAGCTCGATAGCTTCGGCAAATGAAGACCAAATTTGTTAAACAAAGTGTCAAATTAATCAGCTCGACGAGATCTTTAAAATGACACAACACACCATGATTACATCTTGTTGAACTTCCAAGAAAAATAGTACTTTATGTGCTCAAACACACAACTTTTGTGACTTTTCAAACTTTGAAGCTCGATAACTTCGGCATATGTGGACCAAATTTCTTAAACAAAGTGTCAAAGTAATCACCTCAACGAGATTTTGAAGATGTCACAACACATCATGATTACATCTTGTTGAACTTCCAGGAAAAATAGTACTTTATGTGCTCAAACACACATATTTTGTGACTTTTCAAACTTTGAAGCTCGATAGCTTCGGCAAATGAAGACCAAATTTGTTAACCAAAGTGTCAAATTAATCAGCTCGACGAGATCTTTAAAATGACACAACACATCATGATTACATCTTGTTGAACTTCCAGGAAAAATAGTACTTTATGTGCTCAAACACACATATTTTGTTACTTTTCAAACATTGAAGCTCGATAACTTCGGCAAATGAGGACCAAATTTGTTAAACAGAGTGTCAAATTAATCAGCTCAACGAGATTTTGAAGATGTCACAACACATCATGATTACATCTTGTTGAACTTCCAGGAAAAATAGTACTTTATGTGCTCAAACACACATATTTTGTTACTTTTCAAACTTTGAAGCTCGATAGCTTCGGCAAATGAAGACCAAATTTGTTAAACAAAGTGTCAAATTAATCAGCTCGACGAGATCTTTAAAATGACACAACACACCATGATTACATCTTGTTGAACTTCCAAGAAAAATAGTACTTTATGTGCTCAAACACACAACTTTTGTGACTTTTCAAACTTTGAAGCTCGATAACTTCGGCATATGTGGACCAAATTTCTTAAACAAAGTGTCAAAGTAATCACCTCAACGAGATTTTGAAGATGTCACAACACATCATGATTACATCTTGTTGAACTTCCAGGAAAAATAGTACTTTATGTGCTCAAACACACATATTTTGTGACTTTTCAAACTTTGAAGCTCGATAGCTTCGGCAAATGAAGACCAAATTTGTTAAACAAAGTGTCCAATTAATCAGCTCGACAAGGTTATGAAGATGTCACAACACATCGTGATTGCATCTTGTTGAACTTCCAAGAAAAATAATACTTTATGTGCTCAAACACACATATTTTGTGACTTTTCAAACTTTGAAGCTCGATAGCTTCGGCAAATGAAGACCAAATTTGTTAAACAAAGTGTCAAATTAATCAGCTCGACGAGATCTTTAAAATGACACAACAAGTCATGATTGCATCTTGTTGAATTTCCAAGAAAAATAGTACTTTATGTGCTCAAACACACATATTTTGTGACTTTTCAAACTTTGAAGCTCGATAACTTCGGCATATGTGGACCAAATTTGTTAACCAAAGTGTCAAATTAATCAGCTCGACGAGATCTTTAAAATGACACAACAAGTCATGATTGCATCTTGTTGAATTTCCAAGAAAAATAGTACTTTATGTGCTCAAACACACATATTTTGTGACTTTTCAAACTTTGAAGCTCGATAACTTCGGCATATGTGGACCAAATTTGTTAACCAAAGTGTCAAATTAATCAGCTCGACGAGATCTTTAAAATGACACAACACACCATGATTACATCTTGTTGAACTTCCAAGAAAAATAGACTTTATGTGCTCAAACACACAACTTTTGTGACTTTTCAAACTTTGAAGCTCGATAGCTTCGGCAAATGAAGACCAAATTTGTTAAACAAAGTGTCAAAGTAATCACCTCAACGAGATTTTGAAGATGTCACAACACATCATGATTGCATCTTGTTGAATTTCCAAGAAAAATAGTACTTTATGTGCTCAAACACACAACTTTTGTGACTTTTCAAACTTTGAAGCTCGATAACTTCGGCATATGTGGACCAAATTTCTTAAACAAAGTGTCAAAGTAATCACCTCAACGAGATTTTGAAGATGTCACAACACATCATGATTACATCTTGTTGAACTTCCAGGAAAAATAGTACTTTATGTGCTCAAACACACATATTTTGTGACTTTTCAAACTTTGAAGCTCGATAGCTTCGGCAAATGAAGACCAAATTTGTTAAACAAAGTGTCCAATTAATCAGCTCGACAAGGTTATGAAGATGTCACAACACATCGTGATTGCATCTTGTTGAACTTCCAAGAAAAATAATACTTTATGTGCTCAAACACACATATTTTGTGACTTTTCAAATTTTGAAGCTCGATAGCTTCGGCAAATGAAGACCAAATTTGTTAAACAAAGTGTCAAATTAATCAGCTCGACGAGATCTTTAAAATGACACAACAATTCATGATTGCATCTTGTTGAATTTCCAAGAAAAATAATACTTTATGTGCTCAAACACACATATTTTGTTACTTTTCAAACATTGAAGCTCGATAGCTTCGGCAAATGAAGACCAAATTTGTTAAACAAATTGTCAAATTAATCAGATCGACAAGGTTATGAAGATGTCACAACACATCATGATTACATCTTGTTGAACTTCCAAGAAAAATAGTACTTTATGTGCTCAAACACACAACTTTTGTGACTTTTCGAACTTTGAAGCTCGATAACTTTGGCAAATGTGGACCAAATTTGTTAACCAAAGTGTCAAATTAATCAGCTCGACGAGATCTTTAAAATAACATAACAATTCATGATTGCATCTTGTTGAATTTCCAAGAAAAATAGTACTTTATGTGCTCAAACACACATATTTTGTTACTTTTCAAACATTGAAGCTCGATAGCTTCGGCAAATGAAGACCAAATTTGTTAAACAAATTGTCAAATTAATCAGATCGACAAGGTTATGAAGATGTCACAACACATCGTGATTGCATCTTGTTGAACTTCCAAGAAAAATAATACTTTATGTGCTCAAACACACATATTTTGTGACTTTTCAAATTTTGAAGCTCGATAGCTTCGGCAAATGAAGACCAAATTTGTTAAACAAAGTGTCAAATTAATCAGCTCGACGAGATCTTTAAAATGACACAACAATTCATGATTGCATCTTGTTGAATTTCCAAGAAAAATAGTACTTTATGTGCTCAAACACACATATTTTGTTACTTTTCAAACATTGAAGCTCGATAGCTTCGGCAAATGAAGACCAAATTTGTTAAACAAATTGTCAAATTAATCAGATCGACAAGGTTATGAAGATGTCACAACACATCATGATTACATCTTGTTGAACTTCCAAGAAAAATAGTACTTTATGTGCTCAAACACACAACTTTTGTGACTTTTCGAACTTTGAAGCTCGATAACTTTGGCAAATGTGGACCAAATTTGTTAACCAAAGTGTCAAATTAATCAGCTCGACGAGATCTTTAAAATAACATAACAATTCATGATTGCATCTTGTTGAATTTCCAAGAAAAATAGTACTTTATGTGCTCAAACACACATATTTTGTTACTTTTCAAACATTGAAGCTCGATAGCTTCGGCAAATGAAGACCAAATTTGTTAAACAAATTGTCAAATTAATCAGATCGACAAGGTTATGAAGATGTCACAACACATCATGATTACATCTTGTTGAACTTCCAAGAAAAATAGTACTTTATGTGCTCAAACACACAACTTTTGTGACTTTTCGAACTTTGAAGCTCGATAACTTTGGCAAATGTGGACCAAATTTGTTAACCAAAGTGTCAAATTAATCAGCTCGACGAGATCTTTAAAATAACATAACAATTCATGATTGCATCTTGTTGAATTTCCAAGAAAAATAGTACTTTATGTGCTCACACACACCTGTTTTGTGACTTTTCAAAATTTGAAGCTCGATAACATTGGCAAATGTGGACCAAATTCGTTAACCAAAGTGTCAAATTAATCAGCTCGACGAGATCTTTAAAATGACACAACACATCATGATTACATCTTGTTGAACTTCCAGGAAAAATAGTACTTTATGTGCTCAAACACACATATTTTGTTACTTTTCAAACATTGAAGCTCGATAACTTCGGCAAATGAGGACCAAATTTGTTAAACAGAGTGTCAAATTAATCAGCTCAACGAGATTTTGAAGATGTCACAACACATCATGATTACATCTTGTTGAACTTCCAGGAAAAATAGTACTTTATGTGCTCAAACACACATATTTTGTTACTTTTCAAACTTTGAAGCTCGATAGCTTCGGCAAATGAAGACCAAATTTGTTAAACAAAGTGTCAAATTAATCAGCTCGACGAGATCTTTAAAATGACACAACACACCATGATTACATCTTGTTGAACTTCCAAGAAAAATAGTACTTTATGTGCTCAAACACACAACTTTTGTGACTTTTCAAACTTTGAAGCTCGATAGCTTCGGCAAATGAAGACCAAATTTGTTAAACAAAGTGTCAAATTAATCAGCTCGACAAGGTTATGAAGATGTCACAACACATCATGATTACATCTTGTTGAACTTCCAAGAAAAATAGTACTTTATGTGCTCAAACACACAACTTTTGTGACTTTTCAAACTTTGAAGCTCGATAACTTCGGCATATGTGGACCAAATTTCTTAAACAAAGTGTCAAAGTAATCACCTCAACGAGATTTTGAAGATGCCACAACACATCATGATTACATCTTGTTGAACTTCCAGGAAAAATAGTACTTTATGTGCTCAAACACACATATTTTGTGACTTTTCAAACTTTGAAGCTCGATAGCTTCGGCAAATGAATACCAAATTTGTTAAACAAAGTGTCCAATTAATCAGCTCGACAAGGTTATGAAGATGTCACAACACATCGTGATTGCATCTTGTTGAACTTCCAAGAAAAATAATACTTTATGTGCTCAAACACACATATTTTGAGACTTTTCAAACTTTGAACCTCGATAGCTTCGGCAAATGAAGACCAAATTTGTTAAACAAAGTGTCAAATTAATCAGCTCAACGAGATTTTGAAGATGTCACAACACATCATGATTGCATCTTGTTGAATTTCCAAGAAAAATAGTACTTTATGTGCTCAAACACACAACTTTTGTGACTTTTCAAACTTTGAAGCTCGATAACTTCGGCATATGTGGACCAAATTTGTTAACCAAAGTGTCAAATTAATCAGCTCGACGAGATCTTTAAAATGACACAACACACCATGATTACATCTTGTTGAACTTCCAAGAAAAATAGACTTTATGTGCTCAAACACACAACTTTTGTGACTTTTCAAACTTTGAAGCTCGATAGCTTCGGCAAATGAAGACCAAATTTGTTAAACAAAGTGTCAAAGTAATCACCTCAACGAGATTTTGAAGATGTCACAACACATCATGATTACATCTTGTTGAACTTCCAGGAAAAATAGTACTTTATGTGCTCAAACACACATATTTTGTGACTTTTCAAACTTTGAAGCTCGATAGCTTCGGCAAATGAAGACCAAATTTATTAAACAAAGTGTCCAATTAATCAGCTCGACAAGGTTATGAAGATGTCACAACACATCGTGATTGCATCTTGTTGAACTTCCAAGAAAAATAGTACTTTATGTGCTCAAACACACAACTTTTGTGACTTTTCAAACTTTGAAGCTCGATAACTTTGGCAAATGTGGACCAAATTTGTTAACCAAAGTGTCAAATTAATCAGCTCGACGAGATCTTTAAAATGACACAACACACCATGATTACATCTTGTTGAACTTCCAAGAAAAATAGTACTTTATGTGCTCAAACACACAACTTTTGTGACTTTTCAAACTTTGAAGCTCGATAGCTTCGGCAAATGAAGACCAAATTTATTAAACAAAGTGTCCAATTAATCAGCTCGACAAGGTTATGAAGATGTCATAACACATCATGATTGCATCTTGTTGAATTTCCAAGAAAAATAGTACTTTATGTGCTCAAACACACAACTTTTGTGACTTTTCAAACTTTGAAGCTCGATAACTTTGGCAAATGTGGACCAAATTTGTTAACCAAAGTGTCAAATTAATCAGCTCGACGAGATCTTTAAAATGACACAACACACCATGATTACATCTTGTTGAACTTCCAAGAAAAATAGTACTTTATGTGCTCAAACACACAACTTTTGTGACTTTTCCAATTTTGAAGCTCGATAACTTTGGCAAATGTGGACCAAATTTGTTAACCAAAGTGTCAAAGTAATCACCTCAACGAGATTTTGAAGATGTCACAACACATCATGATTGCATCTTGTTGAATTTCCAAGAAAAATAGTACTTTATGTGCTCAAACACACAACTTTTGTGACTTTTCAAATTTTGAAGCTCGATAACTTCGGCATATGTGGACCAAATTTGTTAACCAAAGTGTCAAATTAATCAGCTCGACAAGGTTATGAAGATGTCACAACACATCATGATTACATCTTGTTGAACTTCCAAGAAAAATAGTACTTTATGTGCTCAAACACACAACTTTTGTGACTTTTCAAACTTTGAAGCTCGATAACTTCGGCATATGTGGACCAAATTTCTTAAACAAAGTGTCAAAGTAATCACCTCAACGAGATTTTGAAGATGTCACAACACATCGTGATTGCATCTTGTTGAACTTCCAAGAAAAATAATACTTTATGTGCTCAAACACACAACTTTTGTGACTTTTAAAACTTTGAAGCTCGATAACTTTGGCAAATGTGGACCAAATTTGTTAACCAAAGTGTCAAATTAATCAGCTCGACGAGATCTTTAAAATAACATAACAATTCATGATTGTATCTTGTTGAATTTCCAAGAAAAATAGTACTTTATGTGCTCACACACACCTGTTTTGTGACTTGTCAAAATTTGAAGCTCGATAACTTTGGCAAATGAAGACCAAATTTGTTAAACAAAGTGTCAAAGTAATCACCTCAACGAGATTTTGAAGATGTCACAACACATCATGATTACATCTTGTTGAACTTCCAGGAAAAATAGTACTTTATGTGCTCAAACACACATATTTTGTGACTTTTCAAACTTTGAAGCTCGATAGCTTCGGCAAATGAAGACCAAATTTGTTAAACAAAGTGTCCAATTAATCAGCTCGACAAGGTTATGAAGATGTCACAACACATCGTGATTGCATCTTGTTGAACTTCCAAGAAAAATAATACTTTATGTGCTCAAACACACATATTTTGAGACTTTTCAAACTTTGAAGCTCGATAGCTTCGGCAAATGAAGACCAAATTTGTTAAACAAAGTGTCAAATTAATCAGCTCAACGAGATTTTGAAGATGTCACAACACATCATGATTGCATCTTGTTGAATTTCCAAGAAAAATAGTACTTTATGTGCTCAAACACACAACTTTTGTGACTTTTCAAACTTTGAAGCTCGATAACTTCGGCATATGTGGACCAAATTTGTTAACCAAAGTGTCAAATTAATCAGCTCGACGAGATCTTTAAAATGACACAACACACCATGATTACATCTTGTTGAACTTCCAAGAAAAATAGACTTTATGTGCTCAAACACACAACTTTTGTGACTTTTCAAACTTTGAAGCTCGATAGCTTCGGCAAATGAAGACCAAATTTGTTAAACAAAGTGTCAAAGTAATCACCTCAACGAGATTTTGAAGATGTCACAACACATCATGATTGCATCTTGTTGAATTTCCAAGAAAAATAGTACTTTATGTGCTCAAACACACAACTTTTGTGACTTTTCAAACTTTGAAGCTCGATAACTTCGGCATATGTGGACCAAATTTCTTAAACAAAGTGTCAAAGTAATCACCTCAACGAGATTTTGAAGATGTCACAACACATCATGATTACATCTTGTTGAACTTCCAGGAAAAATAGTACTTTATGTGCTCAAACACACATATTTTGTGACTTTTCAAACTTTGAAGCTCGATAGCTTCGGCAAATGAAGACCAAATTTATTAAACAAAGTGTCCAATTAATCAGCTCGACAAGGTTATGAAGATGTCACAACACATCGTGATTGCATCTTGTTGAACTTCCAAGAAAAATAGTACTTTATGTGCTCAAACACACAACTTTTGTGACTTTTCAAACTTTGAAGCTCGATAACTTTGGCAAATGTGGACCAAATTTGTTAACCAAAGTGTCAAATTAATCAGCTCGACGAGATCTTTAAAATAACATAACAATTCATGATTGCATCTTGTTGAATTTCCAAGAAAAATAGTACTTTATGTGCTCAAACACACATATTTTGTTACTTTTCAAACATTGAAGCTCGATAGCTTCGGCAAATGAAGACCAAATTTGTTAAACAAATTGTCAAATTAATCAGATCGACAAGGTTATGAAGATGTCACAACACATCATGATTACATCTTGTTGAACTTCCAAGAAAAATAGTACTTTATGTGCTCAAACACACAACTTTTGTGACTTTTCGAACTTTGAAGCTCGATAACTTTGGCAAATGTGGACCAAATTTGTTAACCAAAGTGTCAAATTAATCAGCTCGACGAGATCTTTAAAATAACATAACAATTCATGATTGCATCTTGTTGAATTTCCAAGAAAAATAGTACTTTATGTGCTCACACACACCTGTTTTGTGACTTTTCAAAATTTGAAGCTCGATAACATTGGCAAATGTGGACCAAATTCGTTAACCAAAGTGTCAAATTAATCAGCTCGACGAGATCTTTAAAATGACACAACACATCATGATTACATCTTGTTGAACTTCCAGGAAAAATAGTACTTTATGTGCTCAAACACACATATTTTGTTACTTTTCAAACATTGAAGCTCGATAACTTCGGCAAATGAGGACCAAATTTGTTAAACAGAGTGTCAAATTACTCAGCTCAACGAGATTTTGAAGATGTCACAACACATCATGATTACATCTTGTTGAACTTCCAGGAAAAATAGTACTTTATGTGCTCAAACACACATATTTTGTTACTTTTCAAACTTTGAAGCTCGATAGCTTCGGCAAATGAAGACCAAATTTGTTAAACAAAGTGTCAAATTAATCAGCTCGACGAGATCTTTAAAATGACACAACACACCATGATTACATCTTGTTGAACTTCCAAGAAAAATAGTACTTTATGTGCTCAAACACACAACTTTTGTGACTTTTCAAACTTTGAAGCTCGATAGCTTCGGCAAATGAAGACCAAATTTGTTAAACAAAGTGTCAAATTAATCAGCTCGACAAGGTTATGAAGATGTCACAACACATCATGATTACATCTTGTTGAACTTCCAAGAAAAATAGTACTTTATGTGCTCAAACACACAACTTTTGTGACTTTTCAAACTTTGAAGCTCGATAACTTCGGCATATGTGGACCAAATTTCTTAAACAAAGTGTCAAAGTAATCACCTCAACGAGATTTTGAAGATGCCACAACACATCATGATTACATCTTGTTGAACTTCCAGGAAAAATAGTACTTTATGTGCTCAAACACACATATTTTGTGACTTTTCAAACTTTGAAGCTCGATAGCTTCGGCAAATGAATACCAAATTTGTTAAACAAAGTGTCCAATTAATCAGCTCGACAAGGTTATGAAGATGTCACAACACATCGTGATTGCATCTTGTTGAACTTCCAAGAAAAATAATACTTTATGTGCTCAAACACACATATTTTGAGACTTTTCAAACTTTGAAGCTCGATAGCTTCGGCAAATGAAGACCAAATTTGTTAAACAAAGTGTCAAATTAATCAGCTCAACGAGATTTTGAAGATGTCACAACACATCATGATTGCATCTTGTTGAATTTCCAAGAAAAATAGTACTTTATGTGCTCAAACACACAACTTTTGTGACTTTTCAAACTTTGAAGCTCGATAACTTCGGCATATGTGGACCAAATTTGTTAACCAAAGTGTCAAATTAATCACCTCAACGAGATTTTGAAGATGCCACAACACATCATGATTACATCTTGTTGAACTTCCAGGAAAAATAGTACTTTATGTGCTCAAACACACATATTTTGTGACTTTTCAAACTTTGAAGCTCGATAGCTTCGGCAAATGAATACCAAATTTGTTAAACAAAGTGTCAAAGTAATCACCTCAACGAGATTTTGAAGATGTCACAACACATCATGATTACATCTTGTTGAACTTCCAGGAAAAATAGTACTTTATGTGCTCAAACACACATATTTTGTGACTTTTCAAACTTTGAAGCTCGATAGCTTCGGCAAATGAAGACCAAATTTATTAAACAAAGTGTCCAATTAATCAGCTCGACAAGGTTATGAAGATGTCACAACACATCGTGATTGCATCTTGTTGAACTTCCAAGAAAAATAGTACTTTATGTGCTCAAACACACAACTTTTGTGACTTTTCAAACTTTGAAGCTCGATAACTTTGGCAAATGTGGACCAAATTTGTTAACCAAAGTGTCAAATTAATCAGCTCGACGAGATCTTTAAAATGACACAACACACCATGATTACATCTTGTTGAACTTCCAAGAAAAATAGTACTTTATGTGCTCAAACACACAACTTTTGTGACTTTTCAAACTTTGAAGCTCGATAGCTTCGGCAAATGAAGACCAAATTTATTAAACAAAGTGTCCAATTAATCAGCTCGACAAGGTTATGAAGATGTCACAACACATCATGATTGCATCTTGTTGAATTTCCAAGAAAAATAGTACTTTATGTGCTCAAACACACAACTTTTGTGACTTTTCAAACTTTGAAGCTCGATAACTTTGGCAAATGTGGACCAAATTTGTTAACCAAAGTGTCAAATTAATCAGCTCGACGAGATCTTTAAAATGACACAACACACCATGATTACATCTTGTTGAACTTCCAAGAAAAATAGTACTTTATGTGCTCAAACACACAACTTTTGTGACTTTTCCAATTTTGAAGCTCGATAACTTTGGCAAATGTGGACCAAATTTGTTAACCAAAGTGTCAAAGTAATCACCTCAACGAGATTTTGAAGATGTCACAACACATCATGATTGCATCTTGTTGAATTTCCAAGAAAAATAGTACTTTATGTGCTCAAACACACAACTTTTGTGACTTTTCAAATTTTGAAGCTCGATAACTTCGGCATATGTGGACCAAATTTGTTAACCAAAGTGTCAAATTAATCAGCTCGACAAGGTTATGAAGATGTCACAACACATCATGATTACATCTTGTTGAACTTCCAAGAAAAATAGTACTTTATGTGCTCAAACACACAACTTTTGTGACTTTTCAAACTTTGAAGCTCGATAACTTCGGCATATGTGGACCAAATTTCTTAAACAAAGTGTCAAAGTAATCACCTCAACGAGATTTTGAAGATGTCACAACACATCGTGATTGCATCTTGTTGAACTTCCAAGAAAAATAATACTTTATGTGCTCAAACACACAACTTTTGTGACTTTTAAAACTTTGAAGCTCGATAACTTTGGCAAATGTGGACCAAATTTGTTAACCAAAGTGTCAAATTAATCAGCTCGACGAGATTTTGAAGATGTCACAACACATCATGATTGTATCTTGTTGAATTTCCAAGAAAAATAGTACTTTATGTGCTCACACACACCTGTTTTGTGACTTGTCAAAATTTGAAGCTCGATAACTTTGGCAAATGAAGACCAAATTTGTTAAACAAAGTGTCAAAGTAATCACCTCAACGAGATTTTGAAGATGTCACAACACATCATGATTACATCTTGTTGAACTTCCAGGAAAAATAGTACTTTATGTGCTCAAACACACATATTTTGTGACTTTTCAAACTTTGAAGCTCGATAGCTTCGGCAAATGAAGACCAAATTTGTTAAACAAAGTGTCCAATTAATCAGCTCGACAAGGTTATGAAGATGTCACAACACATCGTGATTGCATCTTGTTGAACTTCCAAGAAAAATAATACTTTATGTGCTCAAACACACATATTTTGAGACTTTTCAAACTTTGAAGCTCGATAGCTTCGGCAAATGAAGACCAAATTTGTTAAACAAAGTGTCAAATTAATCAGCTCAACGAGATTTTGAAGATGTCACAACACATCATGATTGCATCTTGTTGAATTTCCAAGAAAAATAGTACTTTATGTGCTCAAACACACAACTTTTGTGACTTTTCAAACTTTGAAGCTCGATAACTTCGGCATATGTGGACCAAATTTGTTAACCAAAGTGTCAAATTAATCAGCTCGACGAGATCTTTAAAATGACACAACACACCATGATTACATCTTGTTGAACTTCCAAGAAAAATAGACTTTATGTGCTCAAACACACAACTTTTGTGACTTTTCAAACTTTGAAGCTCGATAGCTTCGGCAAATGAAGACCAAATTTGTTAAACAAAGTGTCAAAGTAATCACCTCAACGAGATTTTGAAGATGTCACAACACATCATGATTGCATCTTGTTGAATTTCCAAGAAAAATAGTACTTTATGTGCTCAAACACACAACTTTTGTGACTTTTCAAACTTTGAAGCTCGATAACTTCGGCATATGTGGACCAAATTTCTTAAACAAAGTGTCAAAGTAATCACCTCAACGAGATTTTGAAGATGTCACAACACATCATGATTACATCTTGTTGAACTTCCAGGAAAAATAGTACTTTATGTGCTCAAACACACATATTTTGTGACTTTTCAAACTTTGAAGCTCGATAGCTTCGGCAAATGAAGACCAAATTTATTAAACAAAGTGTCCAATTAATCAGCTCGACAAGGTTATGAAGATGTCACAACACATCGTGATTGCATCTTGTTGAACTTCCAAGAAAAATAGTACTTTATGTGCTCAAACACACAACTTTTGTGACTTTTCAAACTTTGAAGCTCGATAACTTTGGCAAATGTGGACCAAATTTGTTAACCAAAGTGTCAAATTAATCAGCTCGACGAGATCTTTAAAATAACATAACAATTCATGATTGCATCTTGTTGAATTTCCAAGAAAAATAGTACTTTATGTGCTCAAACACACATATTTTGTTACTTTTCAAACATTGAAGCTCGATAGCTTCGGCAAATGAAGACCAAATTTGTTAAACAAATTGTCAAATTAATCAGATCGACAAGGTTATGAAGATGTCACAACACATCATGATTACATCTTGTTGAACTTCCAAGAAAAATAGTACTTTATGTGCTCAAACACACAACTTTTGTGACTTTTCGAACTTTGAAGCTCGATAACTTTGGCAAATGTGGACCAAATTTGTTAACCAAAGTGTCAAATTAATCAGCTCGACGAGATCTTTAAAATAACATAACAATTCATGATTGCATCTTGTTGAATTTCCAAGAAAAATAGTACTTTATGTGCTCACACACACCTGTTTTGTGACTTTTCAAAATTTGAAGCTCGATAACATTGGCAAATGTGGACCAAATTCGTTAACCAAAGTGTCAAATTAATCAGCTCGACGAGATCTTTAAAATGACACAACACATCATGATTACATCTTGTTGAACTTCCAGGAAAAATAGTACTTTATGTGCTCAAACACACATATTTTGTTACTTTTCAAACATTGAAGCTCGATAACTTCGGCAAATGAGGACCAAATTTGTTAAACAGAGTGTCAAATTACTCAGCTCAACGAGATTTTGAAGATGTCACAACACATCATGATTACATCTTGTTGAACTTCCAGGAAAAATAGTACTTTATGTGCTCAAACACACATATTTTGTTACTTTTCAAACTTTGAAGCTCGATAGCTTCGGCAAATGAAGACCAAATTTGTTAAACAAAGTGTCAAATTAATCAGCTCGACGAGATCTTTAAAATGACACAACACACCATGATTACATCTTGTTGAACTTCCAAGAAAAATAGTACTTTATGTGCTCAAACACACAACTTTTGTGACTTTTCAAACTTTGAAGCTCGATAGCTTCGGCAAATGAAGACCAAATTTGTTAAACAAAGTGTCAAATTAATCAGCTCGACAAGGTTATGAAGATGTCACAACACATCATGATTACATCTTGTTGAACTTCCAAGAAAAATAGTACTTTATGTGCTCAAACACACAACTTTTGTGACTTTTCAAACTTTGAAGCTCGATAACTTCGGCATATGTGGACCAAATTTCTTAAACAAAGTGTCAAAGTAATCACCTCAACGAGATTTTGAAGATGCCACAACACATCATGATTACATCTTGTTGAACTTCCAGGAAAAATAGTACTTTATGTGCTCAAACACACATATTTTGTGACTTTTCAAACTTTGAAGCTCGATAGCTTCGGCAAATGAATACCAAATTTGTTAAACAAAGTGTCCAATTAATCAGCTCGACAAGGTTATGAAGATGTCACAACACATCGTGATTGCATCTTGTTGAACTTCCAAGAAAAATAATACTTTATGTGCTCAAACACACATATTTTGAGACTTTTCAAACTTTGAAGCTCGATAGCTTCGGCAAATGAAGACCAAATTTGTTAAACAAAGTGTCAAATTAATCAGCTCAACGAGATTTTGAAGATGTCACAACACATCATGATTGCATCTTGTTGAATTTCCAAGAAAAATAGTACTTTATGTGCTCAAACACACAACTTTTGTGACTTTTCAAACTTTGAAGCTCGATAACTTCGGCATATGTGGACCAAATTTGTTAACCAAAGTGTCAAATTAATCAGCTCGACGAGATCTTTAAAATGACACAACACACCATGATTACATCTTGTTGAACTTCCAAGAAAAATAGACTTTATGTGCTCAAACACACAACTTTTGTGACTTTTCAAACTTTGAAGCTCGATAGCTTCGGCAAATGAAGACCAAATTTGTTAAACAAAGTGTCAAAGTAATCACCTCAACGAGATTTTGAAGATGTCACAACACATCATGATTGCATCTTGTTGAATTTCCAAGAAAAATAGTACTTTATGTGCTCAAACACACAACTTTTGTGACTTTTCAAACTTTGAAGCTCGATAACTTCGGCATATGTGGACCAAATTTCTTAAACAAAGTGTCAAAGTAATCACCTCAACGAGATTTTGAAGATGTCACAACACATCATGATTACATCTTGTTGAACTTCCAGGAAAAATAGTACTTTATGTGCTCAAACACACATATTTTGTGACTTTTCAAACTTTGAAGCTCGATAGCTTCGGCAAATGAAGACCAAATTTATTAAACAAAGTGTCCAATTAATCAGCTCGACAAGGTTATGAAGATGTCACAACACATCGTGATTGCATCTTGTTGAACTTCCAAGAAAAATAGTACTTTATGTGCTCAAACACACAACTTTTGTGACTTTTCAAACTTTGAAGCTCGATAACTTTGGCAAATGTGGACCAAATTTGTTAACCAAAGTGTCAAATTAATCAGCTCGACGAGATCTTTAAAATGACACAACACACCATGATTACATCTTGTTGAACTTCCAAGAAAAATAGTACTTTATGTGCTCAAACACACAACTTTTGTGACTTTTCAAACTTTGAAGCTCGATAGCTTCGGCAAATGAAGACCAAATTTATTAAACAAAGTGTCCAATTAATCAGCTCGACAAGGTTATGAAGATGTCACAACACATCATGATTGCATCTTGTTGAATTTCCAAGAAAAATAGTACTTTATGTGCTCAAACACACAACTTTTGTGACTTTTCAAACTTTGAAGCTCGATAACTTTGGCAAATGTGGACCAAATTTGTTAACCAAAGTGTCAAATTAATCAGCTCGACGAGATCTTTAAAATGACACAACACACCATGATTACATCTTGTTGAACTTCCAAGAAAAATAGTACTTTATGTGCTCAAACACACAACTTTTGTGACTTTTCCAATTTTGAAGCTCGATAACTTTGGCAAATGTGGACCAAATTTGTTAACCAAAGTGTCAAAGTAATCACCTCAACGAGATTTTGAAGATGTCACAACACATCATGATTGCATCTTGTTGAATTTCCAAGAAAAATAGTACTTTATGTGCTCAAACACACAACTTTTGTGACTTTTCAAATTTTGAAGCTCGATAACTTCGGCATATGTGGACCAAATTTGTTAACCAAAGTGTCAAATTAATCAGCTCGACAAGGTTATGAAGATGTCACAACACATCATGATTACATCTTGTTGAACTTCCAAGAAAAATAGTACTTTATGTGCTCAAACACACAACTTTTGTGACTTTTCAAACTTTGAAGCTCGATAACTTCGGCATATGTGGACCAAATTTCTTAAACAAAGTGTCAAAGTAATCACCTCAACGAGATTTTGAAGATGTCACAACACATCGTGATTGCATCTTGTTGAACTTCCAAGAAAAATAATACTTTATGTGCTCAAACACACAACTTTTGTGACTTTTAAAACTTTGAAGCTCGATAACTTTGGCAAATGTGGACCAAATTTGTTAACCAAAGTGTCAAATTAATCAGCTCGACGAGATCTTTAAAATAACATAACAATTCATGATTGTATCTTGTTGAATTTCCAAGAAAAATAGTACTTTATGTGCTCACACACACCTGTTTTGTGACTTGTCAAAATTTGAAGCTCGATAACTTTGGCAAATGAAGACCAAATTTGTTAAACAAAGTGTCAAAGTAATCACCTCAACGAGATTTTGAAGATGTCACAACACATCATGATTACATCTTGTTGAACTTCCAGGAAAAATAGTACTTTATGTGCTCAAACACACATATTTTGTGACTTTTCAAACTTTGAAGCTCGATAGCTTCGGCAAATGAAGACCAAATTTGTTAAACAAAGTGTCCAATTAATCAGCTCGACAAGGTTATGAAGATGTCACAACACATCGTGATTGCATCTTGTTGAACTTCCAAGAAAAATAATACTTTATGTGCTCAAACACACATATTTTGAGACTTTTCAAACTTTGAAGCTCGATAGCTTCGGCAAATGAAGACCAAATTTGTTAAACAAAGTGTCAAATTAATCAGCTCAACGAGATTTTGAAGATGTCACAACACATCATGATTGCATCTTGTTGAATTTCCAAGAAAAATAGTACTTTATGTGCTCAAACACACAACTTTTGTGACTTTTCAAACTTTGAAGCTCGATAACTTCGGCATATGTGGACCAAATTTGTTAACCAAAGTGTCAAATTAATCAGCTCGACGAGATCTTTAAAATGACACAACACACCATGATTACATCTTGTTGAACTTCCAAGAAAAATAGACTTTATGTGCTCAAACACACAACTTTTGTGACTTTTCAAACTTTGAAGCTCGATAGCTTCGGCAAATGAAGACCAAATTTGTTAAACAAAGTGTCAAAGTAATCACCTCAACGAGATTTTGAAGATGTCACAACACATCATGATTGCATCTTGTTGAATTTCCAAGAAAAATAGTACTTTATGTGCTCAAACACACAACTTTTGTGACTTTTCAAACTTTGAAGCTCGATAACTTCGGCATATGTGGACCAAATTTCTTAAACAAAGTGTCAAAGTAATCACCTCAACGAGATTTTGAAGATGTCACAACACATCGTGATTGCATCTTGTTGAACTTCCAAGAAAAATAATACTTTATGTGCTCAAACACACATATTTTGTGACTTTTCAAACTTTGAAGCTCGATAGCTTCGGCAAATGAAGACCAAATTTGTTAAACAAAGTGTCAAATTAACCAGCTCGACGAGATCTTTAAAATGACACAACAATTCATGATTGCATCTTGTTGAATTTCCAAGAAAAATAGTACTTTATGTGCTCAAACACACATATTTTGTTACTTTTCAAACATTGAAGCTCGATAGCTTCGGCAAATGAAGACCAAATTTGTTAACCAAAGTGTCAAATTAATCAGCTCGACGAGATCTTTAAAATGACACAACACACCATGATTACATCTTGTTGAACTTCCAAGAAAAATAGACTTTATGTGCTCAAACACACAACTTTTGTGACTTTTCAAACTTTGAAGCTCGATAACTTTGGCAAATGTGGACCAAATTTGTTAACCAAAGTGTCAAATTAATCAGCTCGACGAGATCTTTAAAATAACATAACAATTCATGATTGTATCTTGTTGAATTTCCAAGAAAAATAGTACTTTATGTGCTCACACACACCTGTTTTGTGACTTGTCAAAATTTGAAGCTCGATAACTTTGGCAATTGTGGACCAAATTCGTTAACCAAAGTGTCAAATTAATCAGCTCGACGAGATCTTTAAAATGACACAACACATCATGATTACATCTTGTTGAACTTCCAGGAAAAATAGTACTTTATGTGCTCAAACACACATATTTTGTTACTTTTCAAACATTGAAACTCGATAACTTCGGCAAATGAGGACCAAATTTGTTAAACAAAGTGTCAAATTAATCAGCTCGACGAGAGCTTTAAAATGACACAACACACCATGATTACATCTTGTTGAACTTCCAAGAAAAATAATACTTTATGTGCTCAAACACACATATTTTGTGACTTTTCAAACTTTGAAGCTCGATAGCTTCGGCAAATGAAGACCAAATTTGTTAAAAAAAGTGTCAAATTAATCAGCTCGACAAGGTTATGAAGATGTCACAACACATCATGATTACATCTTGTTGAACTTCCAAGAAAAATAGTACTTTATGTGCTCAAACACACAACTTTTGTGACTTTTCAAACTTTGAAGATCGATAACTTCGGCATATGTGGACCAAATTTCTTAAACAAAGTGTCAAAGTAATCACCTCAACGAGATTTTGAAGATGTCACAACACATTGTGATTGCATCTTGTTGAACTTCCAAGAAAAATAATACTTTATGTGCTCAAACACACATATTTTGAGACTTTTCAAACTTTGAAGCTCGATAGCTTCGGCAAATGAAGACCAAATTTGTTAAAAAAAGTGTCAAATTAATCAGCTCGACAAGGTTATGAAGATGTCACAACACATCATGATTACATCTTGTTGAACTTCCAAGAAAAATAGTACTTTATGTGCTCAAACACACAACTTTTGTGACTTTTCAAACTTTGAAGCTCGATAACTTTGGCAAATGTGGACCAAATTTGTTAACCAAAGTGTCAAATTAATCAGCTTGACGAGATCTTTAAAATAACATAACAATTCATGATTGCATCTTGTTGAATTTCCAAGAAAAATAGTACTTTATGTGCTCACACACACCTGTTTTGTGACTTTTCAAAATTTGAAGCTCGATAACTTTGGCAAATGTGGACCAAATTCGTTAACCAAAGTGTCAAATTAATCAGCTCGACGAGATCTTTAAAATGACACAACACATCATGATTACATCTTGTTGAACTTCCAGGAAAAATAGTACTTTATGTGCTCAAACACACAACTTTTGTGACTTTTCAAATTTTGAAGCTCGATAGCTTCGGCAAATGAAGACCAAATTTGTTAAACAAAGTGTCAAATTAATCAGCTCGACGAGAGCTTTAAAATGACACAACACACCATGATTACATCTTGTTGAACTTCCAAGAAAAATAATACTTTATGTGCTCAAACACACATATTTTGTGTCTTTTCAAACTTTGAAGCTCGATAACTTTGGCAAATGTGGACCAAATTTGTTAACCAAAGTGTCAAATTAATCAGCTCGACGAGATTTTGAAGATGTCACAACACATCATGATTGCATCTTGTTGAATTTCCAAGAAAAATAGTACTTTATGTGCTCAAACACACAACTTTTGTGACTTTTCAAACTTTGAAGCTCGATAGCTTCGGCAAATGAAGACCAAATTTGTTAAACAAAGTGTCAAATTAATCAGCTCGACAATGTTATGAAGATGTCACAACACATCATGATTACATCTTGTTGAACTTCCAAGAAAAATAGTACTTTATGTGCTCAAACACACAACTTTTGTGACTTTTCAAACTTTGAAGCTCGATAACTTCGGCATATGAGGACCAAATTTCTTAAACAAAGTGTCAAAGTAATCACCTCAACGAGATTTTGAAGATGTCACAACACATCATGATTGCATCTTGTTGAATTTCCAAGAAAAATAGTACTTTATGTGCTCAAACACACAATTTTTGTGACTTTTCAAACTTTGAAGCTCGATAACTTTGGCAAATGTGGACCAAATTTGTTAACCAAAGTGTCAAATTAATCAGCTCGACGAGATCTTTAAAATGACACAACAATTCATGATTGCGTCTTGTTGAATTTCCAAGAAAAATAGTACTTTATGTGCTCAAACACACAACTTTTGTGACTTTTCAAACTTTGAAGCTCGATAGCTTCGGCAAATGAAGACCAAATTTGTTAAACAAAGTGTCAAATTAATCAGCTCGACAAGGTTATGAAGATGTCACAACACATCATGATTACATCTTGTTGAACTTCCAAGAAAAATAGTACTATATATGTTCAAACACACAACTTTTGTGACTTTTCAAATTTTGAAGCTCGATAGCTTCGGCAAATGAAGACCAAATTTGTTAAACAAAGTGTCAAATTAATCAGCTCGACGAGATCTTTCAAATGACACAACACACCATGATTACATCTTGTTGAACTTCCAAGAAAAATAATACTTTATGTGCTCAAACACACATATTTTGTGACTTTTCAAACTTTGAAGCTCGATAGCTTCGGCAAATGAAGACCAAATTTGTTAAACAAAGTGTCAAATTAATCAGCTCGACGAGATCTTTAAAATGACACAACAATTCATGATTGCGTCTTGTTGAATTTCCATGAAAAATAGTACTTTATGTGCTCAAACACACAACTTTTGTGACTTTTCAAACTTTGAAGCTCGATAGCTTCGGCAAATGAAGACCAAATTTGTTAAACAAAGTGTCCAATTAATCAGCTCGACAAGGTTATGAAGATGTCACAACACATCGTGATTGCATCTTGTTGAACTTCCAGGAAAAATAGTACTTTATGAGCTCAAACACACAACTTTTGTGACTTTTCAAACTTTGAAGCTCGATAGCTTCGGCAAATGAAGACCAAATTTGTTAAACAAAGTGTCAAATTAATCAGCTCGACGAGATCTTTAAAATGACACAACACACCATGATTACATCTTGTTGAACTTCCAAGAAAAATAATACTTTATGTGCTCAAACACACATATTTTGTGACTTTTCAAACTTTGAAGCTCGATAGCTTCGGCAAATGAAGACCAAATTTGTTAAACAAAGTGTCAAATTAATCACCTCAACGAGATTTTGAATATGTCACAACACATCACGATTGCATCTTGTCGAATTTCCAAAAAAAATAGTACTTTATGTGCTCAAACACACATATTTTGTGACTTTTCAAACTTTGAAGCTCGATAACTTCGGCAAATGTGGACCAAATTCGTTAACCAAAGTGTCAAATTAATCAGCTCGACGAGATCTTTAAAATGACACAACACATCATGATTACATCTTGTTGAACTTCCAGGAAAAATAGTACTTTATGAGCTCAAACACACAACTTTTGTGACTTTTCAAACTTTGAAGCTCGATAGCTTCGGCAAATGAAGACCAAATTTGTTAAACAAAGTGTCAAATTAATCAGCTCGACGAGATCTTTAAAATGACACAACACACCATGATTACATCTTGTTGAACTTCCAAGAAAAATAATACTTTATGTGCTCAAACACACATATTTTGTGACTTTTCAAACTTTGAAGCTCGATAGCTTCGGCAAATGAAGACCAAATTTGTTAAACAAAGTGTCAAATTAATCAGCTCAACGAGATTTTGAAGATGTCACAACACATCATGATTGCATCTTGTTGAATTTCCAAGAAAAATAGTACTTTATGTGCTCAAACACACATATTTTGTTACTTTTCAAACATTGAAGCTCGATAACTTCGGCAAATGAGGACCAAATTTGTTAAACAGAATGTCAAATTAATCACCTCAACGAGATTTTGAAGATGTCCCAACACATCATGATTACATCTTGTTGAACTTCCAGGAAAAATAGTACTTTATGAGCTCAAACACACAACTTTTGTGACTTTTCAAACTTTGAAGCTCGATAGCTTCGGCAAATGAAGACCAAATTTGTTAAACAAAGTGTCAAATTAATCAGCTCGACGAGATCTTTCAAATGACACAACACACCATGATTACATCTTGTTGAACTTCCAAGAAAAATAATACTTTATGTGCTCAAACACACATATTTTGTGACTTTTCAAACTTTGAAGCTCGATAGCTTCGGCAAATGAAGACCAAATTTGTTAAACAAAGTGTCAAATTAATCACCTCAACGAGATTTTGAAGATGTCACAACACATCATGATTACATCTTGTTGAACTTCCAAGAAAAATAATACTTTATGTGCTCAAACACACATATTTTGTGACTTTTCAAACTTTGAAGCTCGATAACTTTGGCAAATGTGGACCAAATTTGTTAACCAAAGTGTCAAATTAATCAGCTCGACAAGGTTATGAAGATGTCACAACACATCATGATTACATCTTGTTGAACTTCCAAGAAAAATAGTACTTTATGTGCTCAAACACACAACTTTTGTGACTTTTCAAACTTTGAAGCTCGATAACTTCGGCATATGTGGACCAAATTTCTTAAACAAAGTGTCAAAGTAATCACCTCAACGAGATTTTGAAGATGTCACAACACATCATGATTACATCTTGTTGAACTTCCAGGAAAAATAGTACTTTATGTGCTCAAACACACAACTTTTGTGACTTTTCAAACTTTGAAGCTCGATAGCTTCGGCAAATGAAGACCAAATTTGTTAAACAAAGTGTCAAATTAATCAGCTCGACGAGATTTTGAATATGTCACAACACATCATGATTGCATCTTGTTGAATTTCCAAGAAAAATAGTACTTTATGTGCTCAAACACACATATTTTGTGACTTTTCAAATTTTGAAACTCGATAACTTCGGCAAATGTGGACCAAATTTGTTAAACAGAGTGTCAAATTAATCACCTCAACGAGATTTTGAAGATGTCACAACACATCATGATTGAATCTTGTTGAATTTCCAAGAAAAATAGTACTTTATGTGCTCAAACACACATATTTTGTGAATTTTCAAACTTTGAAGCTCGATAACTTTGGCAAATGTGGACCAAATTTGTTAACCAAAGTGTCAAATTAATCAGCTCGACGAGATCTTTAAAATGACACAACAATTCATGATTGCATCTTGTTGAATTTCCAAGAAAAATAGTACTTTATGTGCTCAAACACACATATTTTGTGACTTTTCAAACTTTGAAGCTCGATAACTTTGGCAAATGTGGACCAAATTTGTTAACCAAAGTGTCAAATTAATCAGCTCGACGAGATCTTTAAAATAACACAACACATCATGATTACATCTTGTTGAACTTCCAAGAAAAATAGTACTTTATGTGCTCAAACACACAACTTTTGTGACTTTTCAAACTTTGAAGCTCGATAGCTTCGGCAAATGAGGACCAAATTTGTTAAACAGAATGTCAAATTAATCACCTCAACGAGATTTTGAAGATGTCCCAACACATCATGATTACATCTTGTTGAACTTCCAGGAAAAATAGTACTTTATGTGCTCAAACACACAACTTTTGTGACTTTTCAAACTTTGAAGCTCGATAGCTTCGGCAAATGAGGACCAAATTTGTTAAACAGAATGTCAAATTAATCACCTCAACGAGATTTTGAAGATGTCCCAACACATCATGATTACATCTTGTTGAACTTCCAGGAAAAATAGTACTTTATGTGCTCAAACACACATATTTTGTTACTTTTCAAACATTGAAGCTCGATAACTTCGGCAAATGAGGACCAAATTTGTTAAACAGAATGTCAAATTAATCACCTCAACGAGATTTTGAAGATGTCCCAACACATCATGATTACATCTTGTTGAACTTCCAGGAAAAATAGTACTTTATGAGCTCAAACACACAACTTTTGTGACTTTTCAAACTTTGAAGCTCGATAGCTTCGGCAAATGAAGACCAAATTTGTTAAACAAAGTGTCAAATTAATCAGCTCGACGAGATCTTTCAAATGACACAACACACCATGATTACATCTTGTTGAACTTCCAAGAAAAATAATACTTTATGTGCTCAAACACACATATTTTGTGACTTTTCAAACTTTGAAGCTCGATAGCTTCGGCAAATGAAGACCAAATTTGTTAAACAAAGTGTCAAATTAATCAGCTCGACAAGGTTATGAAGATGTCACAACACATCATGATTACATCTTGTTGAACTTCCAAGAAAAATAGTACTTTATGTGCTCAAACACACAACTTTTGTGACTTTTCAAACTTTGAAGATCGATAACTTCGGCATATGTGGACCAAATTTCTTAAACAAAGTGTCAAAGTAATCACCTCAACGAGATTTTGAAGATGTCACAACACATTGTGATTGCATCTTGTTGAACTTCCAAGAAAAATAATACTTTATGTGCTCAAACACACATATTTTGAGACTTTTCAAATTTTGAAGCTCGATAGCTTCGGCAAATGAAGACCAAATTTGTTAAAAAAAGTGTCAAATTAATCAGCTCGACAAGGTTATGAAGATGTCACAACACATCATGATTACATCTTGTTGAACTTCCAAGAAAAATAGTACTTTATGTGCTCAAACACACAACTTTTGTGACTTTTCAAACTTTGAAGCTCGATAACTTTGGCAAATGTGGACCAAATTTGTTAACCAAAGTGTCAAATTAATCAGCTTGACGAGATCTTTAAAATAACATAACAATTCATGATTGCATCTTGTTGAATTTCCAAGAAAAATAGTACTTTATGTGCTCACACACACCTGTTTTGTGACTTTTCAAAATTTGAAGCTCGATAACTTTGGCAAATGTGGACCAAATTCGTTAACCAAAGTGTCAAATTAATCAGCTCGACGAGATCTTTAAAATGACACAACACATCATGATTACATCTTGTTGAACTTCCAGGAAAAATAGTACTTTATGAGCTCAAACACACAACTTTTGTGACTTTTCAAACTTTGAAGCTCGATAGCTTCGGCAAATGAAGACCAAATTTGTTAAACAAAGTGTCAAATTAATCAGCTCGACGAGAGCTTTAAAATGACACAACACACCATGATTACATCTTGTTGAACTTCCAAGAAAAATAATACTTTATGTGCTCAAACACACATATTTTGTGTCTTTTCAAACTTTGAAGCTCGATAACTTTGGCAAATGTGGACCAAATTTGTTAACCAAAGTGTCAAATTAATCAGCTCGACGAGATTTTGAAGATGTCACAACACATCATGATTGCATCTTGTTGAATTTCCAAGAAAAATAGTACTTTATGTGCTCAAACACACAACTTTTGTGACTTTTCAAACTTTGAAGCTCGATAGCTTCGGCAAATGAAGACCAAATTTGTTAAACAAAGTGTCAAATTAATCAGCTCGACAATGTTATGAAGATGTCACAACACATCATGATTACATCTTGTTGAACTTCCAAGAAAAATAGTACTTTATGTGCTCAAACACACAACTTTTGTGACTTTTCAAACTTTGAAGCTCGATAACTTCGGCATATGAGGACCAAATTTCTTAAACAAAGTGTCAAAGTAATCACCTCAACGAGATTTTGAAGATGTCACAACACATCATGATTGCATCTTGTTGAATTTCCAAGAAAAATAGTACTTTATGTGCTCAAACACACAATTTTTGTGACTTTTCAAACTTTGAAGCTCGATAACTTTGGCAAATGTGGACCAAATTTGTTAACCAAAGTGTCAAATTAATCAGCTCGACGAGATCTTTAAAATGACACAACAATTCATGATTGCGTCTTGTTGAATTTCCAAGAAAAATAGTACTTTATGTGCTCAAACACACAACTTTTGTGACTTTTCAAACTTTGAAGCTCGATAACTTCGGCATATGTGGACCAAATTTCTTAAACAGTGTCAAAGTAATCACCTCAACGAGATTTTGAAGATGTCACAACACATCATGATTACATCTTGTTGAACTTCCAGGAAAAATAGTACTTTATGTGCTCAAACACACAACTTTTGTGACTTTTCAAACTTTGAAGCTCGATTGCTTCGGCAAATGAAGAACAAATTTGTTAAACAAAGTGTCAAATTAATCAGCTCGACGAGATTTTGAATATGTCACAACACATCATGATTGCATCTTGTTGAATTTCCAAGAAAAATAGTACTTTATGTGCTCAAACACACATATTTTGTGACTTTTCAAATTTTGAAACTCGATAACTTCGGCAAATGTGGACCAAATTTGTTAAACAGAGTGTCAAATTAATCACCTCAACGAGATTTTGAAGATGTCACAACACATCATGATTGAATCTTGTTGAATTTCCAAGAAAAATAGTACTTTATGTGCTCAAACACACATATTTTGTGAATTTTCAAACTTTGAAGCTCGATAACTTTGGCAAATGTGGACCAAATTTGTTAACCAAAGTGTCAAATTAATCAGCTCGACGAGATCTTTAAAATGACACAACAATTCATGATTGCATCTTGTTGAATTTCCAAGAAAAATAGTACTTTATGTGCTCAAACACACATATTTTGTGACTTTTCAAACTTTGAAGCTCGATAACTTTGGCAAATGTGGACCAAATTTGTTAACCAAAGTGTCAAATTAATCAGCTCGACGAGATCTTTAAAATAACACAACACATCATGATTACATCTTGTTGAACTTCCAAGAAAAATAGTACTTTATGTGCTCAAACACACAACTTTTGTGACTTTTCAAACTTTGAAGCTCGATAGCTTCGGCACATGAGGACCAAATTTGTTAAACAGAATGTCAAATTAATCACCTCAACGAGATTTTGAAGATGTCCCAACACATCATGATTACATCTTGTTGAACTTCCAGGAAAAATAGTACTTTATGTGCTCAAACACACAACTTTTGTGACTTTTCAAACTTTGAAGCTCGATAGCTTCGGCAAATGAGGACCAAATTTGTTAAACAGAATGTCAAATTAATCACCTCAACGAGATTTTGAAGATGTCCCAACACATCATGATTACATCTTGTTGAACTTCCAGGAAAAATAGTACTTTATGTGCTCAAACACACATATTTTGTTACTTTTCAAACATTGAAGCTCGATAACTTCGGCAAATGAGGACCAAATTTGTTAAACAGAATGTCAAATTAATCACCTCAACGAGATTTTGAAGATGTCCCAACACATCATGATTACATCTTGTTGAACTTCCAGGAAAAATAGTACTTTATGAGCTCAAACACACAACTTTTGTGACTTTTCAAACTTTGAAGCTCGATAGCTTCGGCAAATGAAGACCAAATTTGTTAAACAAAGTGTCAAATTAATCAGCTCGACGAGATCTTTCAAATGACACAACACACCATGATTACATCTTGTTGAACTTCCAAGAAAAATAATACTTTATGTGCTCAAACACACATATTTTGTGACTTTTCAAACTTTGAAGCTCGATAGCTTCGGCAAATGAAGACCAAATTTGTTAAACAAAGTGTCAAATTAATCACCTCAACGAGATTTTGAAGATGTCACAACACATCATGATTACATCTTGTTGAACTTCCAGGAAAAATAGTACTTTATGTGCTCAAACACACATATTTTGTGACTTTTCAAACTTTGAAGCTCGATAACTTTGGCAAATGTGGACCAAATTTGTTAACCAAAGTGTCAAATTAATCAGCTCGACAAGGTTATGAAGATGTCACAACACATCATGATTACATCTTGTTGAACTTCCAAGAAAAATAGTACTTTATGTGCTCAAACACACAACTTTTGTGACTTTTCAAACTTTGAAGCTCGATAGGTTCGGCAAATGAAGACCAAATTTGTTAAACAAAGTGTCAAATTAATCAGCTCGACAAGGTTATGAAGATGTCACAACACATCATGATTACATCTTGTTGAACTTCCAGGAAAAATAGTACTTTATGTGCTCAAACACACAACTTTTGTGACTTTTCAAACTTTGAAGCTCGATAACTTCGGCATATGTGGACCAAATTTCTTAAACAAAGTGTCAAAGTAATCACCTCAACGAGATTTTGAAGATGTCACAACACATCATGATTACATCTTGTTGAACTTCCAGGAAAAATAGTACTTTATGTGCTCAAACACACAACTTTTGTGACTTTTCAAACTTTGAAGCTCGATTGCTTCGGCAAATGAAGAACAAATTTGTTAAACAAAGTGTCAAATTAATCAGCTCGACGAGATTTTGAATATGTCACAACACATCATGATTGCATCTTGTTGAATTTCCAAGAAAAATAGTACTTTATGTGCTCAAACACACATATTTTGTGACTTTTCAAATTTTGAAACTCGATAACTTCGGCAAATGTGGACCAAATTTGTTAAACAGAGTGTCAAATTAATCACCTCAACGAGATTTTGAAGATGTCACAACACATCATGATTGAATCTTGTTGAATTTCCAAGAAAAATAGTACTTTATGTGCTCAAACACACATATTTTGTGAATTTTCAAACTTTGAAGCTCGATAACTTTGGCAAATGTGGACCAAATTTGTTAACCAAAGTGTCAAATTAATCAGCTCGACGAGATCTTTAAAATAACACAACACATCATGATTACATCTTGTTGAACTTCCAAGAAAAATAGTACTTTATGTGCTCAAACACACAACTTTTGTGACTTTTCAAACTTTGAAGCTCGATAGCTTCGGCAAATGAGGACCAAATTTGTTAAACAGAATGTCAAATTAATCACCTCAACGAGATTTTGAAGATGTCCCAACACATCATGATTACATCTTGTTGAACTTCCAGGAAAAATAGTACTTTATGTGCTCAAACACACAACTTTTGTGACTTTTCAAACTTTGAAGCTCGATAGCTTCGGCAAATGAGGACCAAATTTGTTAAACAGAATGTCAAATTAATCACCTCAACGAGATTTTGAAGATGTCCCAACACATCATGATTACATCTTGTTGAACTTCCAGGAAAAATAGTACTTTATGAGCTCAAACACACAACTTTTGTGACTTTTCAAACTTTGAAGCTCGATAGCTTCGGCAAATGAGGACCAAATTTGTTAAACAGAATGTCAAATTAATCACCTCAACGAGATTTTGAAGATGTCCCAACACATCATGATTACATCTTGTTGAACTTCCAGGAAAAATAGTACTTTATGTGCTCAAACACACATATTTTGTGACTTTTCAAACTTTGAAGCTCTATAGCCTCGGCAAATGAAGACCAAATTTGTTAAACAAAGTGTCAAATTAATCACCTCAACGAGATTTTGAAGATGTCACAACACATCATGATTACATCTTGTTGAACTTCCAGGAAAAATAGTACTTTATGTGCTCAAACACACATATTTTGTGACTTTTCAAACTTTGAAGCTCGATAACTTTGGCAAATGTGGACCAAATTTGTTAACCAAAGTGTCAAATTAATCAGCTCGACAAGGTTATGAAGATGTCACAACACATCATGATTACATCTTGTTGAACTTCCAAGAAAAATAGTACTTTATGTGCTCAAACACACAACTTTTGTGACTTTTCAAACTTTGAAGCTCGATAGGTTCGGCAAATGAAGACCAAATTTGTTAAACAAAGTGTCAAATTAATCAGCTCGACAAGGTTATGAAGATGTCACAACACATCATGATTACATCTTGTTGAACTTCCAGGAAAAATAGTACTTTATGTGCTCAAACACACATATTTTGTGACTTTTCAAACTTTGAAGCTCGATAGCTTCGGCAAATGAAGACCAAATTTGTTAAACAAAGTGTCAAATTAATCACCTCAACGAGATTTTGAATATGTCACAACACATCACGATTGCATCTTGTCGAATTTCCAAAAAAAATAGTACTTTATGTGCTCAAACACACATATTTTGTGACTTTTCAAACTTTGAAGCTCGATAACTTCGGCAAATGTGGACCAAATTCGTTAACCAAAGTGTCAAATTAATCAGCTCGACGAGATCTTTAAAATGACACAACACATCATGATTACATCTTGTTGAACTTCCAGGAAAAATAGTACTTTATGTGCTCATACACACATATTTTGTTACTTTTCAAACATTGAAGCTCGATAACTTCGGCAAATGAGGACCAAATTTGTTAAACAGAATGTCAAATTAATCACCTCAACGAGATTTTGAAGATGTCCCAACACATCATGATTACATCTTGTTGAACTTCCAGGAAAAATAGTACTTTATGAGCTCAAACACACAACTTTTGTGACTTTTCAAACTTTGAAGCTCGATAGCTTCGGCAAATGAAGACCAAATTTGTTAAACAAAGTGTCAAATTAATCAGCTCGACGAGATCTTTCAAATGACACAACACACCATGATTACATCTTGTTGAACTTCCAAGAAAAATAATACTTTATGTGCTCAAACACACATATTTTGTGACTTTTCAAACTTTGAAGCTCGATAGCCTCGGCAAATGAAGACCAAATTTGTTAAACAAAGTGTCAAATTAATCACCTCAACGAGATTTTGAAGATGTCACAACACATCATGATTACATCTTGTTGAACTTCCAGGAAAAATAGTACTTTATGTGCTCAAACACACATATTTTGTGACTTTTCAAACTTTGAAGCTCGATAGCTTCGGCAAATGAAGACCAAATTTGTTAAACAAAGTGTCAAATTAATCAGCTCGACGAGATTTTGAATATGTCACAACACATCATGATTACATCTTGTTGAACTTCCAGGAAAAATAGTACTTTATGTGCTCAAACACACATATTTTGTGACTTTTCAAATTTTGAAGCTCGATAGCTTTGGCAAATGTGGACCAAATTCGTTAACCAAAGTGTCAAATTAATCAGCTCGACGAGATCTTTAAAATGACACAACACACCATGATTACATCTTGTTGAACTTCCAAGAAAAATAATACTTTATGTGCTCAAACACACATATTTTGTGACTTTTCAAACTTTGAAGCTCGATAGCATCGGCAAATGAAGACCAAATTTGTTAAACAAAGTGTCAAATTAATCAGCTCGACAAGGTTATGAAGATGTCACAACACATCATGATTACATCTTGTTGAACTTCCAAGAAAAATAGTACTTTATGTGCTCAAACAAACAACTTTTGTGACTTTTCAAACTTTGAAGCTCGATAACTTCGGCATATGTGGACCAAATTTCTTAAACAAAGTGTCAAAGTAATCACCTCAACGAGATTTTGAAGATGTCACAACACATCATGATTACATCTTGTTGAACTTCCAGGAAAAATAGTACTTTATGTGCTCAAACACACAACTTTTGTGACTTTTCAAAATTTGAAGCTCGATAACTTTGGCAAATGTGGACCAAATTTGTTAACCAAAGTGTCAAATTAATCAGCTCGACGAGATCTTTAAAATGACACAACAATTCATGATTGCATCTTGTCGAATTTCCAAGAAAAATAGTACTTTATGTGCTCAAACACACAACTTTTGTGACTTTTCAAACTTTGAAGCTCGATAGCTTCGGCAAATGAAGACCAAATTTGTTAAACAAAGTGTCAAATTAATCAGCTCGACAAGGTTATGAAGATGTCACAACACATCATGATTACATCTTGTTGAACTTCCAAGAAAAATAATAATTTATGTGCTCAAACACACATATTTTGTGACTTTTCAAACTTGAAGCTCGATAGCTTCGGCAAATGAAGACCAAATTTGTTAAACAAAGTGTCAAATGAATCAGCTCGACGAGATTTTGAAGATGTCACAACACATCATGATTACATCTTGTTGAACTTCCAAGAAAAATAGTACTTTATGTGCTCAAACACACAACTTTTGTGACTTTTCAAACTTTGAAGCTCGATAGCTTCGGCAAATGAAGACCAAATTTGTTAAACAAAGTGTCAAATTAATCAGCTCGACGAGATTTTGAATATGTCACAACACATCATAATTGCATCTTGTTGAATTTCCAAGAAAAATAGTACTTTATGTGCTCAAACACACATATTTTGTGACTTTTCAAATTTTGAAGCTCGATAACTTCGGCAAATGAGGACCAAATTTGTTAAACAGAGTGTCAAATTAATCACCTCAACGAGATTTTGAATATGTCACAACACATCATGATTGCATCTTGTCGAATTTCCAAGAAAAATAGTACTTTATGTGCTCAAACACACATATTTTGTTACTTTTCAAACATTGAAGCTCGATAACTTCGGCAAATGAGGACCAAATTTGTTAAACAGAGTGTCAAATTAATCACCTCAACGAGATTTTGAAGATGTCACAACACATCATGATTACATCTTGTTGAACTTCCAAGAAAAATAGTACTTTATGTGCTCAAACACACAACTTTTGTGACTTTTCAAATTTTGAAGCTGGATAGCTTCGGCAAATGAAGACCAAATTTGTTAAACAAAGTGTCAAATTAATCAGCTCGACGAGATTTTGAATATGTCACAACACATCATGATTGCATCTTGTTGAATTTCCAAGAAAAATAGTACTTTATGTGCTCAAACACACATATTTTGTGACTTTTCAAACTTTGAAGCTCGATAACTTTGGCAAATGTGGACCAAATTTGTTAACCAAAGTGTCAAATTAATCAGCTCGACGAGATCTTTAAAATGACACAACAATTCATGATTGCATCTTGTTGAATTTCCAAGAAAAATAGTACTTTATGTGCTCACACACACCTCTTTTGTGACTTTTCAAAATTTGAAGCTCGATAACTTTGGCAAATGTGGACCAAATTTGTTAAACAAAGTGTCAAATGAATCAGCTCGACGAGATTTTGAAGATGTCACAACACATCATGATTACATCTTGTTGAACTTCCAAGAAAAATAGTACTTTATGTGCTCAAACACACAACTTTTGTGACTTTTCAAACTTTGAAGCTCGATAGCTTCGGCAAATGAAGACCAAATTTGTTAAACAAAGTGTCAAATTAATCAGCTCGACGAGATTTTGAATATGTCACAACACATCATAATTGCATCTTGTTGAATTTCCAAGAAAAATAGTACTTTATGTGCTCAAACACACATATTTTGTGACTTTTCAAATTTTGAAGCTCGATAACTTCGGCAAATGAGGACCAAATTTGTTAAACAGAGTGTCAAATTAATCACCTCAACGAGATTTTGAATATGTCACAACACATCATGATTGCATCTTGTCGAATTTCCAAGAAAAATAGTACTTTATGTGCTCAAACACACATATTTTGTTACTTTTCAAACATTGAAGCTCGATAACTTCGGCAAATGAGGACCAAATTTGTTAAACAGAGTGTCAAATTAATCACCTCAACGAGATTTTGAAGATGTCACAACACATCATGATTACATCTTGTTGAACTTCCAAGAAAAATAGTACTTTATGTGCTCAAACACACAACTTTTGTGACTTTTCAAATTTTGAAGCTGGATAGCTTCGGCAAATGAAGACCAAATTTGTTAAACAAAGTGTCAAATTAATCAGCTCGACGAGATTTTGAATATGTCACAACACATCATGATTGCATCTTGTTGAATTTCCAAGAAAAATAGTACTTTATGTGCTCAAACACACAACTTTTGTGACTTTTCAAACTTTGAAGCTCGATAGCTTCGGCAAATGAAGACCAAATTTGTTAAACAAAGTGTCAAATTAATCAGCTCGACGAGATTTTGAATATGTCACAACACATCATAATTGCATCTTGTTGAATTTCCAAGAAAAATAGTACTTTATGTGCTCAAACACACATATTTTGTGACTTTTCAAATTTTGAAGCTCGATAACTTCGGCAAATGAGGACCAAATTTGTTAAACAGAGTGTCAAATTAATCACCTCAACGAGATTTTGAAGATGTCACAACACATCATGATTACATCTTGTTGAACTTCCAGGAAAAATAGTACTTTATGTGCTCAAACACACAACTTTTGTGACTTTTCAAACTTTGAAGCTCGATAGCTTCGGCAAATGAAGACCAAATTTGTTAAACAAAGTGTCAAATTAATCAGCTCGACGAGATCTTTCAAATGACACAACACACCATGATTACATCTTGTTGAACTTCCAAGAAAAATAATACTTTATGTGCTCAAACACACATATTTTGTGACTTTTCAAACTTTGAAGCTCGATAGCTTCGGCAAATGAAGACCAAATTTGTTAAACAAAGTGTCAAATTAATCACCTCAACGAGATTTTGAAGATGTCACAACACATCATGATTACATCTTGTTGAACTTCCAGGAAAAATAGTACTTTATGTGCTCAAACACACATATTTTGTGACTTTTCAAACTTTGAAGCTCGATAACTTTGGCAAATGTGGACCAAATTTGTTAACCAAAGTGTCAAATTAATCAGCTCGACAAGGTTATGAAGATGTCACAACACATCATGATTACATCTTGTTGAACTTCCAAGAAAAATAGTACTTTATGTGCTCAAACACACAACTTTTGTGACTTTTCAAACTTTGAAGCTCGATAGGTTCGGCAAATGAAGACCAAATTTGTTAAACAAAGTGTCAAATTAATCAGCTCGACAAGGTTATGAAGATGTCACAACACATCATGATTACATCTTGTTGAACTTCCAGGAAAAATAGTACTTTATGTGCTCAAACACACAACTTTTGTGACTTTTCAAACTTTGAAGCTCGATAACTTCGGCATATGTGGACCAAATTTCTTAAACAAAGTGTCAAAGTAATCACCTCAACGAGATTTTGAAGATGTCACAACACATCATGATTACATCTTGTTGAACTTCCAGGAAAAATAGTACTTTATGTGCTCAAACACACAACTTTTGTGACTTTTCAAACTTTGAAGCTCGATTGCTTCGGCAAATGAAGAACAAATTTGTTAAACAAAGTGTCAAATTAATCAGCTCGACGAGATTTTGAATATGTCACAACACATCATGATTGCATCTTGTTGAATTTCCAAGAAAAATAGTACTTTATGTGCTCAAACACACATATTTTGTGACTTTTCAAATTTTGAAACTCGATAACTTCGGCAAATGTGGACCAAATTTGTTAAACAGAGTGTCAAATTAATCACCTCAACGAGATTTTGAAGATGTCACAACACATCATGATTGAATCTTGTTGAATTTCCAAGAAAAATAGTACTTTATGTGCTCAAACACACATATTTTGTGAATTTTCAAACTTTGAAGCTCGATAACTTTGGCAAATGTGGACCAAATTTGTTAACCAAAGTGTCAAATTAATCAGCTCGACGAGATCTTTAAAATAACACAACACATCATGATTACATCTTGTTGAACTTCCAAGAAAAATAGTACTTTATGTGCTCAAACACACAACTTTTGTGACTTTTCAAACTTTGAAGCTCGATAGCTTCGGCAAATGAGGACCAAATTTGTTAAACAGAATGTCAAATTAATCACCTCAACGAGATTTTGAAGATGTCCCAACACATCATGATTACATCTTGTTGAACTTCCAGGAAAAATAGTACTTTATGTGCTCAAACACACAACTTTTGTGACTTTTCAAACTTTGAAGCTCGATAGCTTCGGCAAATGAGGACCAAATTTGTTAAACAGAATGTCAAATTAATCACCTCAACGAGATTTTGAAGATGTCCCAACACATCATGATTACATCTTGTTGAACTTCCAGGAAAAATAGTACTTTATGAGCTCAAACACACAACTTTTGTGACTTTTCAAACTTTGAAGCTCGATAGCTTCGGCAAATGAGGACCAAATTTGTTAAACAGAATGTCAAATTAATCACCTCAACGAGATTTTGAAGATGTCCCAACACATCATGATTACATCTTGTTGAACTTCCAGGAAAAATAGTACTTTATGTGCTCAAACACACATATTTTGTGACTTTTCAAACTTTGAAGCTCTATAGCCTCGGCAAATGAAGACCAAATTTGTTAAACAAAGTGTCAAATTAATCACCTCAACGAGATTTTGAAGATGTCACAACACATCATGATTACATCTTGTTGAACTTCCAGGAAAAATAGTACTTTATGTGCTCAAACACACATATTTTGTGACTTTTCAAACTTTGAAGCTCGATAACTTTGGCAAATGTGGACCAAATTTGTTAACCAAAGTGTCAAATTAATCAGCTCGACAAGGTTATGAAGATGTCACAACACATCATGATTACATCTTGTTGAACTTCCAAGAAAAATAGTACTTTATGTGCTCAAACACACAACTTTTGTGACTTTTCAAACTTTGAAGCTCGATAGGTTCGGCAAATGAAGACCAAATTTGTTAAACAAAGTGTCAAATTAATCAGCTCGACAAGGTTATGAAGATGTCACAACACATCATGATTACATCTTGTTGAACTTCCAGGAAAAATAGTACTTTATGTGCTCAAACACACATATTTTGTGACTTTTCAAACTTTGAAGCTCGATAGCTTCGGCAAATGAAGACCAAATTTGTTAAACAAAGTGTCAAATTAATCACCTCAACGAGATTTTGAATATGTCACAACACATCACGATTGCATCTTGTCGAATTTCCAAAAAAAATAGTACTTTATGTGCTCAAACACACATATTTTGTGACTTTTCAAACTTTGAAGCTCGATAACTTCGGCAAATGTGGACCAAATTCGTTAACCAAAGTGTCAAATTAATCAGCTCGACGAGATCTTTAAAATGACACAACACATCATGATTACATCTTGTTGAACTTCCAGGAAAAATAGTACTTTATGTGCTCATACACACATATTTTGTTACTTTTCAAACATTGAAGCTCGATAACTTCGGCAAATGAGGACCAAATTTGTTAAACAGAATGTCAAATTAATCACCTCAACGAGATTTTGAAGATGTCCCAACACATCATGATTACATCTTGTTGAACTTCCAGGAAAAATAGTACTTTATGAGCTCAAACACACAACTTTTGTGACTTTTCAAACTTTGAAGCTCGATAGCTTCGGCAAATGAAGACCAAATTTGTTAAACAAAGTGTCAAATTAATCAGCTCGACGAGATCTTTCAAATGACACAACACACCATGATTACATCTTGTTGAACTTCCAAGAAAAATAATACTTTATGTGCTCAAACACACATATTTTGTGACTTTTCAAACTTTGAAGCTCGATAGCCTCGGCAAATGAAGACCAAATTTGTTAAACAAAGTGTCAAATTAATCACCTCAACGAGATTTTGAAGATGTCACAACACATCATGATTACATCTTGTTGAACTTCCAGGAAAAATAGTACTTTATGTGCTCAAACACACATATTTTGTGACTTTTCAAACTTTGAAGCTCGATAGCTTCGGCAAATGAAGACCAAATTTGTTAAACAAAGTGTCAAATTAATCAGCTCGACGAGATTTTGAATATGTCACAACACATCATGATTACATCTTGTTGAACTTCCAGGAAAAATAGTACTTTATGTGCTCAAACACACATATTTTGTGACTTTTCAAATTTTGAAGCTCGATAGCTTTGGCAAATGTGGACCAAATTCGTTAACCAAAGTGTCAAATTAATCAGCTCGACGAGATCTTTAAAATGACACAACACACCATGATTACATCTTGTTGAACTTCCAAGAAAAATAATACTTTATGTGCTCAAACACACATATTTTGTGACTTTTCAAACTTTGAAGCTCGATAGCATCGGCAAATGAAGACCAAATTTGTTAAACAAAGTGTCAAATTAATCAGCTCGACAAGGTTATGAAGATGTCACAACACATCATGATTACATCTTGTTGAACTTCCAAGAAAAATAGTACTTTATGTGCTCAAACAAACAACTTTTGTGACTTTTCAAACTTTGAAGCTCGATAACTTCGGCATATGTGGACCAAATTTCTTAAACAAAGTGTCAAAGTAATCACCTCAACGAGATTTTGAAGATGTCACAACACATCATGATTACATCTTGTTGAACTTCCAGGAAAAATAGTACTTTATGTGCTCAAACACACAACTTTTGTGACTTTTCAAAATTTGAAGCTCGATAACTTTGGCAAATGTGGACCAAATTTGTTAACCAAAGTGTCAAATTAATCAGCTCGACGAGATCTTTAAAATGACACAACAATTCATGATTGCATCTTGTCGAATTTCCAAGAAAAATAGTACTTTATGTGCTCAAACACACAACTTTTGTGACTTTTCAAACTTTGAAGCTCGATAGCTTCGGCAAATGAAGACCAAATTTGTTAAACAAAGTGTCAAATTAATCAGCTCGACAAGGTTATGAAGATGTCACAACACATCATGATTACATCTTGTTGAACTTCCAAGAAAAATAATAATTTATGTGCTCAAACACACATATTTTGTGACTTTTCAAACTTGAAGCTCGATAGCTTCGGCAAATGAAGACCAAATTTGTTAAACAAAGTGTCAAATGAATCAGCTCGACGAGATTTTGAAGATGTCACAACACATCATGATTACATCTTGTTGAACTTCCAAGAAAAATAGTACTTTATGTGCTCAAACACACAACTTTTGTGACTTTTCAAACTTTGAAGCTCGATAGCTTCGGCAAATGAAGACCAAATTTGTTAAACAAAGTGTCAAATTAATCAGCTCGACGAGATTTTGAATATGTCACAACACATCATAATTGCATCTTGTTGAATTTCCAAGAAAAATAGTACTTTATGTGCTCAAACACACATATTTTGTGACTTTTCAAATTTTGAAGCTCGATAACTTCGGCAAATGAGGACCAAATTTGTTAAACAGAGTGTCAAATTAATCACCTCAACGAGATTTTGAATATGTCACAACACATCATGATTGCATCTTGTCGAATTTCCAAGAAAAATAGTACTTTATGTGCTCAAACACACATATTTTGTTACTTTTCAAACATTGAAGCTCGATAACTTCGGCAAATGAGGACCAAATTTGTTAAACAGAGTGTCAAATTAATCACCTCAACGAGATTTTGAAGATGTCACAACACATCATGATTACATCTTGTTGAACTTCCAAGAAAAATAGTACTTTATGTGCTCAAACACACAACTTTTGTGACTTTTCAAATTTTGAAGCTGGATAGCTTCGGCAAATGAAGACCAAATTTGTTAAACAAAGTGTCAAATTAATCAGCTCGACGAGATTTTGAATATGTCACAACACATCATGATTGCATCTTGTTGAATTTCCAAGAAAAATAGTACTTTATGTGCTCAAACACACATATTTTGTGACTTTTCAAACTTTGAAGCTCGATAACTTTGGCAAATGTGGACCAAATTTGTTAACCAAAGTGTCAAATTAATCAGCTCGACGAGATCTTTAAAATGACACAACAATTCATGATTGCATCTTGTTGAATTTCCAAGAAAAATAGTACTTTATGTGCTCACACACACCTCTTTTGTGACTTTTCAAAATTTGAAGCTCGATAACTTTGGCAAATGTGGACCAAATTCGTTAACCAAAGTGTCAAATTAATCAGCTCGACGAGATCTTTAAAATGACACAACACATCATGATTACATCTTGTTGAATTTCCAGGAAAAATAGTACTTTATGTGCTCAAACACACATATTTTGTGACTTTTAAAACTTTGAAGCTCGATAACTTTGGCAAATGTGGACCAAATTTGTTAAACAGAGTGTCAAATTAATCACCTCAACGAGATTTTGAAGATGTCACAACACATCATGATTACATCTTGTTGAACTTCCAAGAAAAATAGTACTTTATGTGCTCAAACACACAACTTTTGTGACTTTTCAAACTTTGAAGCTCGATAGCTTCGGCAAATGAGGACCAAATTTGTTAAACAGAGTGTCAAATTAATCACCTCAACGAGATTTTGAAGATGTCACAACACATCATGATTACATCTTGTTGAACTTCCAAGAAAAATAGTACTTTATGTGCTCAAACACACAACTTTTGTGACTTTTCAAACTTTGAAGCTCGATAGCTTCGGCAAATGAAGACCAAATTTGTTAAACAAAGTGTCAAATTAATCAGCTCGACAAGGTTATGAAGATGTCACAACACATCATGATTACATCTTGTTGACCTTCCAAGAAAAATAGTACTTTATGTGCTCAAACAAACAACTTTTGTGACTTTTCAAACTTTGAAGCTCGATAACTTCGGCATATGTGGACCAAATTTCTTAAACAAAGTGTCAAAGTAATCACCTCAACGAGATTTTGAAGATGTCACAATACATCATGATTACATCTTGTTGCACTTCCAGGAAAAATAGTACTTTATGTGCTCAAACACACAACTTTTGTGACTTTTCAAACTTTGAAGCTCGATAACTTCGGCAAATATGGACCAAATTCCTTAAACAAAGTGTCAAAGTAATAACCTCAACGAGATTTTGAAGATATTACAACACATCATGATTGCATCTTGTTGAATTTCCAAGAAAAATAGTACTTTATGTGCTCAAACACACAACTTTTGTGACTTTTCAAACTTTGAAGCTCGATAACTTCGGCATATGTGGACCAAATTTGTTAACCAAAGTGTCAAATTAATTAGCTCGACGAGATCTTTAAAATGACACAACACACCATGATTACATCTTGTTGAACTTCCAAGAAAAATAGACTTTATGTGCTCAAACACACAACTTTTGTGACTTTTCAAACTTTGAAGCTCGATAGCTTCGGCAAATGAAGACCAAATTTGTTAAACAAAGTGTCAAAGTAATCACCTCAACGAGATTTTGAAGATGTCACAACACATCATGATTGCATCTTGTTGAATTTCCAAGAAAAATAGTACTTTATGTGCTCAAACACACAACTTTTGTGACTTTTCAAACTTTGAAGCTCGATAACTTCGGCATATGTGGACCAAATTTCTTAAACAAAGTGTCAAAGTAATCACCTCAACGAGATTTTGAAGATGTCACAACACATCATGATTACATCTTGTTGAACTTCCAGGAAAAATAGTACTTTATGTGCTCAAACACACATATTTTGTGACTTTTCAAACTTTGAAGCTCGATAGCTTCGGCAAATGAAGACCAAATTTGTTAAACAAAGTGTCCAATTAATCAGCTCGACAAGGTTATGAAGATGTCACAACACATCGTGATTGCATCTTGTTGAACTTCCAAGAAAAATAATACTTTATGTGCTCAAACACACATATTTTGTGACTTTTCAAACTTTGAAGCTCGATAGCTTCGGCAAATGAAGACCAAATTTGTTAAACAAAGTGTCAAATTAATCAGCTCGACGAGATCTTTAAAATGACACAACAATTCATGATTGCATCTTGTTGAATTTCCAAGAAAAATAGTACTTTATGTGCTCAAACACACATATTTTGTTACTTTTCAAACATTGAAGCTCGATAGCTTCGGCAAATGAAGACCAAATTTGTTAAACAAATTGTCAAATTAATCAGATCGACAAGGTTATGAAGATGTCACAACACATCATGATTACATCTTGTTGAACTTCCAAGAAAAATAGTACTTTATGTGCTCAAACACACAACTTTTGTGACTTTTCGAACTTTGAAGCTCGATAACTTTGGCAAATGTGAACCAAATTTGTTAACCAAAGTGTCAAATTAATCAGCTCGACGAGATCTTTAAAATAACATAACAATTCATGATTGCATCTTGTTGAATTTCCAAGAAAAATAGTACTTTATGTGCTCACACACACCTGTTTTGTGACTTTTCAAAATTTGAAGCTCGATAACTTTGGCAAATGTGGACCAAATTCGTTAACCAAAGTGTCAAATTAATCAGCTCGACGAGATCTTTAAAATGACACAACACATCATGATTACATCTTGTTGAACTTCCAGGAAAAATAGTACTTTATGTGCTCAAACACACATATTTTATTACTTTTCAAACATTGAAGCTCGATAACTTCGGCAAATGAGGACCAAATTTGTTAAACAGAGTGTCAAATTAATCAGCTCAACGAGATTTTGAAGATGTCACAACACATCATGATTACATCTTGTTGAACTTCCAGGAAAAATAGTACTTTATGTGCTCAAACACACAACTTTTGTGACTTTTCAAACTTTGAAGCTCGATAGCTTCGGCAAATGAGGACCAAATTTGTTAAACAGAGTGTCAAATTAATCACCTCAACGAGATTTTGAAGATGTCACAACACATCATGATTATATCTTGTTGAACTTCCAAGAAAAATAGTACTTTATGTGCTCAAACACACAACTTTTGTGACTTTTCAAACTTTGAAGCTCGATAGCTTCGGCAAATGAAGACCAAATTTGTTAAACAAAGTGTCAAATTAATCAGCTCGACGAGATCTTTAAAATGACACAACACACCATGATTACATCTTGTTGAACTTCCAAGAAAAATAATACTTTATGTGCTCAAACACACATATTTTGTGACTTTTCAAACTTTGAAGCTCGATAGCATCGGCAAATGAAGACCAAATTTGTTAAACAAAGTGTCAAATTAATCAGCTCGACAAGGTTATGAAGATGTCACAACACATCATGATTACATCTTGTTGACCTTCCAAGAAAAATAGTACTTTATGTGCTCAAACAAACAACTTTTGTGACTTTTCAAACTTTGAAGCTCGATAACTTCGGCATATGTGGACCAAATTTCTTAAACAAAGTGTCAAAGTAATCACCTCAACGAGATTTTGAAGATGTCACAATACATCATGATTACATCTTGTTGCACTTCCAGGAAAAATAGTACTTTATGTGCTCAAACACACAACTTTTGTGACTTTTCAAACTTTGAAGCTCGATAACTTCGGCAAATGAAGACCAAATTTGTTAAACAAAGTGTCCAATTAATCAGCTCGACAAGGTTATGAAGATGTCACAACACATCATGATTACATCTTGTTGAACTTCCAGGAAAAATAGTACTTTATGTGCTCAAACACACAACTTTTGTGACTTTTCAAACTTTGAAGCTCGATAGCTTCGGCAAATATGGACCAAATTCCTTAAACAAAGTGTCAAAGTAATAACCTCAACGAGATTTTGAAGATATTACAACACATCATGATTGCATCTTGTTGAATTTCCAAGAAAAATAGTACTTTATGTGCTCAAACACACATATTTTGTGACTTTTCAAACTTTGAAGCTCGATAACTTTGGCAAATGTGGACCAAATTTGTTAACCAAAGTGTCAAATTAATTAGCTCGACGAGATCTTTAAAATGACACAACACACCATGATTACATCTTGTTGAACTTCCAAGAAAAATAGTACTTTATGTGCTCAAACACACAACTTTTGTGACTTTTCAAATTTTGAAGCTCGATAGCTTCGGCAAATGAAGACCAAATTTGTTAAACAAGGTGTCAAATTAATCAGCTCGACGAGATTTTGAATATGTCACAACACATCATAATTGCATCTTGTTGAATTTCCAAGAAAAATAGTACTTTATGTGCTCAAACAACACATATTTTGTGACTTTTCAAATTTTGAAGCTCGATAACTTCGGCAAATGAGGACCAAATTTGTTAAACAGAGTGTCAAATTAATCACCTCAACGAGATTTTGAATATGTCACAACACATCATGATTGCATCTTGTCGAATTTCCAAAAAAAATAGTACTTTATGTGCTCAAACACACAACTTTTGTGACTTTTCAAACTTTGAAGCTCGATAGCTTCGGCAAATGAAGACCAAATTTGTTAAACAAAGTGTCAAAGTAATCACCTCAACGAGATTTTGAAGATGTCACAACACATCATGATTGCATCTTGTTGAATTTCCAAGAAAAATAGTACTTTATGTGCTCAAACACACAACTTTTGTGACTTTTCAAACTTTGAAGCTCGATAACTTCGGCATATGTGGACCAAATTTCTTAAACAAAGTGTCAAAGTAATCACCTCAACGAGATTTTGAAGATGTCACAACACATCATGATTACATCTTGTTGAACTTCCAGGAAAAATAGTACTTTATGTGCTCAAACACACATATTTTATTACTTTTCAAACATTGAAGCTCGATAACTTCGGCAAATGAGGACCAAATTTGTTAAACAGAGTGTCAAATTAATCAGCTCAACGAGATTTTGAAGATGTCACAACACATCATGATTACATCTTGTTGAACTTCCAGGAAAAATAGTACTTTATGTGCTCAAACACACAACTTTTGTGACTTTTCAAACTTTGAAGCTCGATAGCTTCGGCAAATGAAGACCAAATTTGTTAAACAAAGTGTCAAATTAATCAGCTCGACGAGATCTTTAAAATGACACAACACACCATGATTACATCTTGTTGAACTTCCAAGAAAAATAATACTTTATGTGCTCAAACACACATATTTTGTGACTTTTCAAACTTTGAAGCTCGATAGCATCGGCAAATGAAGACCAAATTTGTTAAACAAAGTGTCAAATTAATCAGCTCGACAAGGTTATGAAGATGTCACAACACATCATGATTACATCTTGTTGACCTTCCAAGAAAAATAGTACTTTATGTGCTCAAACACACAACTTTTGTGACTTTTCAAATTTTGAAGCTCGATAGCTTCGGCAAATGAAGACCAAATTTGTTAAACAAGGTGTCAAATTAATCAGCTCGACGAGATTTTGAATATGTCACAACACATCATAATTGCATCTTGTTGAATTTCCAAGAAAAATAGTACTTTATGTGCTCAAACAACACATATTTTGTGACTTTTCAAATTTTGAAGCTCGATAACTTCGGCAAATGAGGACCAAATTTGTTAAACAGAGTGTCAAATTAATCACCTCAACGAGATTTTGAATATGTCACAACACATCATGATTGCATCTTGTCGAATTTCCAAAAAAAATAGTACTTTATGTGCTCAAACACACATATTTTGTGACTTTTCAAACTTTGAAGCTCGATAACTTTGGCAAATGAAGACCAAATTTGTTAAACAAAGTGTCAAATTAATCAGCTCGACGAGATTTTGAATATGTCACAACACATCATGATTGCATCTTGTTGAATTTCCAAGAAAAATAGTACTTTATGTGCTCAAACACACATATTTTGTGACTTTTCAAACTTTGAAGCTCGATAACTTTGGCAAATGTGGACCAAATTTGTTAACCAAAGTGTCAAATTAATCAGCTCGACGAGATCTTTAAAATGACACAACAATTCATGATTGCATCTTGTTGAATTTCCAAGAAAAATAGTACTTTATGTGCTCACACACACCTCTTTTGTGACTTTTCAAAATTTGAAGCTCGATAACTTTGGCAAATGTGGACCAAATTCGTTAACCAAAGTGTCAAATTAATCAGCTCGACGAGATCTTTAAAATGACACAACACATCATGATTACATCTTGTTGAATTTCCAGGAAAAATAGTACTTTATGTGCTCAAACACACATATTTTGTGACTTTTAAAACTTTGAAGCTCGATAACTTTGGCAAATGTGGACCAAATTTGTTAAACAGAGTGTCAAATTAATCACCTCAACGAGATTTTGAAGATGTCACAACACATCATGATTACATCTTGTTGAACTTCCAAGAAAAATAGTACTTTATGTGCTCAAACACACAACTTTTGTGACTTTTCAAACTTTGAAGCTCGATAGCTTCGGCAAATGAGGACCAAATTTGTTAAACAGAGTGTCAAATTAATCACCTCAACGAGATTTTGAAGATGTCACAACACATCATGATTACATCTTGTTGAACTTCCAAGAAAAATAGTACTTTATGTGCTCAAACACACAACTTTTGTGACTTTTCAAACTTTGAAGCTCGATAGCTTCGGCAAATGAAGACCAAATTTGTTAAACAAAGTGTCAAATTAATCAGCTCGACGAGATTTTGAAGATGTCACAACACATCATGATTACATCTTGTTGAACTTCCAGGAAAAATAGTACTTTATGTGCTCAAACACACAACTTTTGTGACTTTTCAAACTTTGAAGCTCGATAACTTCGGCAAATGTGGAACAAATTCCTTAAACAAAGTGTCAAAGTAATAACCTCAACGAGATTTTGAAGATATCACAACAGATCGTGATTGCATCTTGTTGAACTTCCAAGAAAAATAATACTTTATGTGCTCAAACACACATATTTTGTGACTTTTCAAACTTGAAGCTCGATAGCTTCGGCAAATGAAGACCAAATTTGTTAAACAAAGTGTCAAATTAATCTGCTCGACGAGATTTTGAAGATGTCACAACACATCATGATTACATCTTGTTGAACTTCCAGGAAAAATAGTACTTTATGTGCTCAAACACACAACTTTTGTGACTTTTCAAACTTTGAAGCTCGATAGCTTCGGCAAATGAGGACCAAATTTGTTAAACAGAGTGTCAAATTAATCACCTCAACGAGATTTTGAAGATGTCACAACACATCATGATTATATCTTGTTGAACTTCCAAGAAAAATAGTACTTTATGTGCTCAAACACACAACTTTTGTGACTTTTCAAACTTTGAAGCTCGATAGCTTCGGCAAATGAAGACCAAATTTGTTAAACAAAGTGTCAAATTAATCAGCTCGACGAGATCTTTAAAATGACACAACACACCATGATTACATCTTGTTGAACTTCCAAGAAAAATAATACTTTATGTGCTCAAACACACATATTTTGTGACTTTTCAAACTTTGAAGCTCGATAGCATCGGCAAATGAAGACCAAATTTGTTAAACAAAGTGTCAAATTAATCAGCTCGACAAGGTTATGAAGATGTCACAACACATCATGATTACATCTTGTTGACCTTCCAAGAAAAATAGTACTTTATGTGCTCAAACAAACAACTTTTGTGACTTTTCAAACTTTGAAGCTCGATAACTTCGGCATATGTGGACCAAATTTCTTAAACAAAGTGTCAAAGTAATCACCTCAACGAGATTTTGAAGATGTCACAATACATCATGATTACATCTTGTTGCACTTCCAGGAAAAATAGTACTTTATGTGCTCAAACACACAACTTTTGTGACTTTTCAAACTTTGAAGCTCGATAACTTCGGCAAATATGGACCAAATTCCTTAAACAAAGTGTCAAAGTAATAACCTCAACGAGATTTTGAAGATATTACAACACATCATGATTGCATCTTGTTGAATTTCCAAGAAAAATAGTACTTTATGTGCTCAAACACACAACTTTTGTGACTTTTCAAACTTTGAAGCTCGATAACTTCGGCATATGTGGACCAAATTTGTTAACCAAAGTGTCAAATTAATTAGCTCGACGAGATCTTTAAAATGACACAACACACCATGATTACATCTTGTTGAACTTCCAAGAAAAATAGTACTTTATGTGCTCAAACACACAACTTTTGTGACTTTTCAAATTTTGAAGCTCGATAACTTCGGCATATGTGGACCAAATTTGTTAACCAAAGTGTCAAATTAATCAGCTCGACAAGGTTATGAAGATGTCACAACACATCATGATTACATCTTGTTGCACTTCCAGGAAAAATAGTACTTTATGTGCTCAAACACACAACTTTTGTGACTTTTCAAACTTTGAAGCTCGATAACTTCGGCAAATATGGACCAAATTCCTTAAACAAAGTGTCAAAGTAATAACCTCAACGAGATTTTGAAGATATTACAACACATCATGATTGCATCTTGTTGAATTTCCAAGAAAAATAGTACTTTATGTGCTCAAACACACAACTTTTGTGACTTTTCAAACTTTGAAGCTCGATAACTTCGGCATATGTGGACCAAATTTGTTAACCAAAGTGTCAAATTAATTAGCTCGACGAGATCTTTAAAATGACACAACACACCATGATTACATCTTGTTGAACTTCCAAGAAAAATAGTACTTTATGTGCTCAAACACACAACTTTTGTGACTTTTCAAATTTTGAAGCTCGATAGCTTCGGCAAATGAAGACCAAATTTGTTAAACAAAGTGTCAAATTAATCAGCTCGACGAGATTTTGAATATGTCACAACACATCATAATTGCATCTTGTTGAATTTCCAAGAAAAATAGTACTTTATGTGCTCAAACACACATATTTTGTGACTTTTCAAATTTTGAAGCTCGATAACTTCGGCAAATGAGGACCAAATTTGTTAAACAGAGTGTCAAATTAATCACCTCAACGAGATTTTGAAGATGTCACAACACATCATGATTACATCTTGTTGAACTTCCAAGAAAAATAATACTTTATGTGCTCAAACACACAACTTTTGTGACTTTTCAAACTTTGAAGCTCGATAACTTCGGCAAATGTGGAACAAATTCCTTAAACAAAGTGTCAAAGTAATAACCTCAACGAGATTTTGAAGATATCACAACAGATCGTGATTGCATCTTGTTGAACTTCCAAGAAAAATAATACTTTATGTGCTCAAACACACATATTTTGTGACTTTTCAAACTTGAAGCTCGATAGCTTCGGCAAATGAAGACCAAATTTGTTAAACAAAGTGTCAAATTAATCAGCTCAACGAGATTTTGAAGATGTCACAACACATCATGATTGCATCTTGTTGAATTTCCAAGAAAAATAGTACTTTATGTGCTCAAACACACAACTTTTGTGACTTTTCAAACTTTGAAGCTCGATAACTTCGGCATATGTGGACCAAATTTGTTAACCAAAGTGTCAAATTAATCAGCTCGACGAGATCTTTAAAATGACACAACACACCATGATTACATCTTGTTGAACTTCCAAGAAAAATAGACTTTATGTGCTCAAACACACAACTTTTGTGACTTTTCAAACTTTGAAGCTCGATAGCTTCGGCAAATGAAGACCAAATTTGTTAAACAAAGTGTCAAAGTAATCACCTCAACGAGATTTTGAAGATGTCACAACACATCATGATTGCATCTTGTTGAATTTCCAAGAAAAATAGTACTTTATGTGCTCAAACACACAACTTTTGTGACTTTTCAAACTTTGAAGCTCGATAACTTCGGCATATGTGGACCAAATTTGTTAACCAAAGTGTCAAATTAATTAGCTCGACGAGATCTTTAAAATGACACAACACACCATGATTACATCTTGTTGAACTTCCAAGAAAAATAGTACTTTATGTGCTCAAACACACAACTTTTGTGACTTTTCAAATTTTGAAGCTCGATAACTTCGGCATATGTGGACCAAATTTGTTAACCAAAGTGTCAAAGTAATCACCTCAACGAGATTTTGAAGATGTCACAATACATCATGATTACATCTTGTTGCACTTCCAGGAAAAATAGTACTTTATGTGCTCAAACACACAACTTTTGTGACTTTTCAAACTTTGAAGCTCGATAACTTCGGCAAATATGGACCAAATTCCTTAAACAAAGTGTCAAAGTAATAACCTCAACGAGATTTTGAAGATATTACAACACATCATGATTGCATCTTGTTGAATTTCCAAGAAAAATAGTACTTTATGTGCTCAAACACACAACTTTTGTGACTTTTCAAACTTTGAAGCTCGATAACTTCGGCATATGTGGACCAAATTTGTTAACCAAAGTGTCAAATTAATTAGCTCGACGAGATCTTTAAAATAACACAACACACCATGATTACATCTTGTTGAACTTCCAAGAAAAATAGTACTTTATGTGCTCAAACACACAACTTTTGTGACTTTTCAAATTTTGAAGCTCGATAACTTCGGCATATGTGGACCAAATTTGTTAACCAAAGTGTCAAATTAATCAGCTCGACAAGGTTATGAAGATGTCACAACACATCATGATTACATCTTGTTGAACTTCCAAGAAAAATAGTACTTTATGTGCTCAAACACACAACTTTTGTGACTTTTCAAATTTTGAAGCTCGATAGCTTCGGCAAATGAAGACCAAATTTGTTAAACAAAGTGTCAAATTAATCAGCTCGACGAGATTTTGAATATGTCACAACACATCATAATTGCATCTTGTTGAATTTCCAAGAAAAATAGTACTTTATGTGCTCAAACACACATATTTTGTGACTTTTCAAATTTTGAAGCTCGATAACTTCGGCAAATGAGGACCAAATTTGTTAAACAGAGTGTCAAATTAATCACCTCAACGAGATTTTGAAGATGTCACAACACATCATGATTACATCTTGTTGAACTTCCAAGAAAAATAATACTTTATGTGCTCAAACACACAACTTTTGTGACTTTTCAAACTTTGAAGCTCGATAACTTCGGCAAATGTGGAACAAATTCCTTAAACAAAGTGTCAAAGTAATAACCTCAACGAGATTTTGAAGATATCACAACAGATCGTGATTGCATCTTGTTGAACTTCCAAGAAAAATAATACTTTATGTGCTCAAACACACATATTTTGTGACTTTTCAAACTTGAAGCTCGATAGCTTCGGCAAATGAAGACCAAATTTGTTAAACAAAGTGTCAAATTAATCAGCTCAACGAGATTTTGAAGATGTCACAACACATCATGATTGCATCTTGTTGAATTTCCAAGAAAAATAGTACTTTATGTGCTCAAACACACAACTTTTGTGACTTTTCAAACTTTGAAGCTCGATAACTTCGGCATATGTGGACCAAATTTGTTAAACAGAGTGTCAAAGTAATAACCTCAACGAGATTTTGAAGATATCACAACAAATCGTGATTGCATCTTGTTGAACTTCCAAGAAAAATAATACTTTATGTGCTCAAACACACATATTTTGTGACTTTTCAAACTTGAAGCTCGATAGCTTCGGCAAATGAAGACCAAATTTGTTAAACAAAGTGTCACATTAATCAGCTCAACGAGATTTTGAAGATGTCACAACACATCATGATTGCATCTTGTTGAATTTCCAAGAAAAATAGTACTTTATGTGCTCAAACACACAACTTTTGTGACTTTTCAAACTTTGAAGCTCGATAACTTCGGCATATGTGGACCAAATTTCTTAAACAAAGTGTCAAAGTAATCACCTCAACGAGATTTTGAAGATGTCACAACACATCATGATTACATCTTGTTGAACTTCCAGGAAAAATAGTACTTTATGTGCTCAAACACACATATTTTGTGACTTTTCAAACTTTGAAGCTCGATAGCTTCGGCAAATGAAGACCAAATTTGTTAAACAAAGTGTCCAATTAATCAGCTCGACAAGGTTATGAAGATGTCACAACACATCGTGATTGCATCTTGTTGAACTTCCAAGAAAAATAATACTTTATGTGCTCAAACACACATATTTTGTGACTTTTCAAACTTTGAAGCTCGATAGCTTCGGCAAATGAAGACCAAATTTGTTAAACAAAGTGTCAAATTAATCAGCTCGACGAGATCTTTAAAATGACACAACAATTCATGATTGCATCTTGTTGAATTTCCAAGAAAAATAGTACTTTATGTGCTCAAACACACATATTTTGTTACTTTTCAAACATTGAAGCTCGATAGCTTCGGCAAATGAAGACCAAATTTGTTAAACAAATTGTCAAATTAATCAGATCGACAAGGTTATGAAGATGTCACAACACATCATGATTACATCTTGTTGAACTTCCAAGAAAAATAGTACTTTATGTGCTCAAACACACAACTTTTGTGACTTTTCGAACTTTGAAGCTCGATAACTTTGGCAAATGTGGACCAAATTTGTTAACCAAAGTGTCAAATTAATCAGCTCGACGAGATCTTTAAAATAACATAACAATTCATGATTGCATCTTGTTGAATTTCCAAGAAAAATAGTACTTTATGTGCTCACACACACCTGTTTTGTGACTTTTCAAAATTTGAAGCTCGATAACTTTGGCAAATGTGGACCAAATTCGTTAACAAAAGTGTCAAATTAATCAGCTCGACGAGATCTTTAAAATGACACAACACATCATGATTACATCTTGTTGAACTTCCAGGAAAAATAGTACTTTATGTGCTCAAACACACATATTTTGTTACTTTTCAAACATTGAAGCTCGATAACTTCGGCAAATGAGGACCAAATTTGTTAAACAGAGTGTCAAATTAATCAGCTCAACGAGATTTTGAAGATGTCACAACACATCATGATTACATCTTGTTGAACTTCCAGGAAAAATAGTACTTTATGTGCTCAAACACACATATTTTGTTACTTTTCAAACTTTGAAGCTCGATAGCTTCGGCAAATGAAGACCAAATTTGTTAAACAAAGTGTCAAATTAATCAGCTCGACGAGATCTTTAAAATGACACAACACACCATGATTACATCTTGTTGAACTTCCAAGAAAAATAGTACTTTATGTGCTCAAACACACAACTTTTGTGACTTTTCAAACTTTGAAGCTCGATAGCTTCGGCAAATGAAGACCAAATTTGTTAAACAAAGTGTCAAATTAATCAGCTCGACAAGGTTATGAAGATGTCACAACACATCATGATTACATCTTGTTGAACTTCCAAGAAAAATAGTACTTTATGTGCTCAAACACACAACTTTTGTGACTTTTCAAACTTTGAAGCTCGATAACTTCGGCATATGTGGACCAAATTTCTTAAACAAAGTGTCAAAGTAATCACCTCAACGAGATTTTGAAGATGTCACAACACATCATGATTACATCTTGTTGAACTTCCAGGAAAAATAGTACTTTATGTGCTCAAACACACATATTTTGTGACTTTTCAAACTTTGAAGCTCGATAGCTTCGGCAAATGAAGACCAAATTTGTTAAACAAAGTGTCCAATTAATCAGCTCGACAAGGTTATGAAGATGTCACAACACATCGTGATTGCATCTTGTTGAACTTCCAAGAAAAATAATACTTTATGTGCTCAAACACACATATTTTGTGACTTTTCAAACTTTGAAGCTCGATAGCTTCGGCAAATGAAGACCAAATTTGTTAAACAAAGTGTCAAATTAATCAGCTCGACGAGATCTTTAAAATGACACAACAAGTCATGATTGCATCTTGTTGAATTTCCAAGAAAAATAGTACTTTATGTGCTCAAACACACATATTTTGTGACTTTTCAAACTTTGAAGCTCGATAACTTCGGCATATGTGGACCAAATTTGTTAAACAAATTGTCAAATTAATCAGATCGACAAGGTTATGAAGATGTCACAACACATCATGATTACATCTTGTTGAACTTCCAAGAAAAATAGTACTTTATGTGCTCAAACACACAACTTTTGTGACTTTTCGAACTTTGAAGCTCGATAACTTTGGCAAATGTGGACCAAATTTGTTAACCAAAGTGTCAAATTAATCAGCTCGACGAGATCTTTAAAATAACATAACAATTCATGATTGCATCTTGTTGAATTTCCAAGAAAAATAGTACTTTATGTGCTCACACACACCTGTTTTGTGACTTTTCAAAATTTGAAGCTCGATAACTTTGGCAAATGTGGACCAAATTCGTTAACCAAAGTGTCAAATTAATCAGCTCGACGAGATCTTTAAAATGAAACAACACATCATGATTACATCTTGTTGAACTTCCAGGAAAAATAGTACTTTATGTGCTCAAACACACATATTTTGTTACTTTTCAAACATTGAAGCTCGATAACTTCGGCAAATGAGGACCAAATTTGTTAAACAGAGTGTCAAATTAATCAGCTCAACGAGATTTTGAAGATGTCACAACACATCATGATTACATCTTGTTGAACTTCCAGGAAAAATAGTACTTTATGTGCTCAAACACACATATTTTGTTACTTTTCAAACTTTGAAGCTCGATAGCTTCGGCAAATGAAGACCAAATTTGTTAAACAAAGTGTCAAATTAATCAGCTCGACGAGATCTTTAAAATGACACAACACACCATGATTACATCTTGTTGAACTTCCAAGAAAAATAGTACTTTATGTGCTCAAACACACAACTTTTGTGACTTTTCAAACTTTGAAGCTCGATAGCTTCGGCAAATGAAGACCAAATTTGTTAAACAAAGTGTCAAATTAATCAGCTCGACAAGGTTATGAAGATGTCACAACACATCATGATTACATCTTGTTGAACTTCCAAGAAAAATAGTACTTTATGTGCTCAAACACACAACTTTTGTGACTTTTCAAACTTTGAAGCTCGATAACTTCGGCATATGTGGACCAAATTTCTTAAACAAAGTGTCAAAGTAATCACCTCAACGAGATTTTGAAGATGCCACAACACATCATGATTACATCTTGTTGAACTTCCAGGAAAAATAGTACTTTATGTGCTCAAACACACATATTTTGTGACTTTTCAAACTTTGAAGCTCGATAGCTTCGGCAAATGAATACCAAATTTGTTAAACAAAATGTCCAATTAATCAGCTCGACAAGGTTATGAAGATGTCACAACACATCGTGATTGCATCTTGTTGAACTTCCAAGAAAAATAATACTTTATGTGCTCAAACACACATATTTTGAGACTTTTCAAACTTTGAAGCTCGATAGCTTCGGCAAATGAAGACCAAATTTGTTAAACAAAGTGTCAAATTAATCAGCTCAACGAGATTTTGAAGATGTCACAACACATCATGATTGCATCTTGTTGAATTTCCAAGAAAAATAGTACTTTATGTGCTCAAACACACAACTTTTGTGACTTTTCAAACTTTGAAGCTCGATAACTTCGGCATATGTGGACCAAATTTGTTAACCAAAGTGTCAAATTAATCAGCTCGACGAGATCTTTAAAATGACACAACACACCATGATTACATCTTGTTGAACTTCCAAGAAAAATAGACTTTATGTGCTCAAACACACAACTTTTGTGACTTTTCAAACTTTGAAGCTCGATAGCTTCGGCAAATGAAGACCAAATTTGTTAAACAAAGTGTCAAAGTAATCACCTCAACGAGATTTTGAAGATGTCACAACACATCATGATTGCATCTTGTTGAATTTCCAAGAAAAATAGTACTTTATGTGCTCAAACACACAACTTTTGTGACTTTTCAAACTTTGAAGCTCGATAACTTCGGCATATGTGGACCAAATTTCTTAAACAAAGTGTCAAAGTAATCACCTCAACGAGATTTTGAAGATGTCACAACACATCATGATTACATCTTGTTGAACTTCCAGGAAAAATAGTACTTTATGTGCTCAAACACACATATTTTGTGACTTTTCAAACTTTGAAGCTCGATAGCTTCGGCAAATGAAGACCAAATTTATTAAACAAAGTGTCCAATTAATCAGCTCGACAAGGTTATGAAGATGTCACAACACATCGTGATTGCATCTTGTTGAACTTCCAAGAAAAATAGTACTTTATGTGCTCAAACACACAACTTTTGTGACTTTTCAAACTTTGAAGCTCGATAACTTTGGCAAATGTGGACCAAATTTGTTAACCAAAGTGTCAAATTAATCAGCTCGACGAGATCTTTAAAATGACACAACACACCATGATTACATCTTGTTGAACTTCCAAGAAAAATAGTACTTTATGTGCTCAAACACACAACTTTTGTGACTTTTCAAACTTTGAAGCTCGATAACTTTGGCAAATGTGGACCAAATTTGTTAACCAAAGTGTCAAATTAATCTGCTCGACGAGATCTTTAAAATGACACAACACACCATGATTACATCTTGTTGAACTTCCAAGAAAAATAGTACTTTATGTGCTCAAACACACAACTTTTGTGACTTTTCCAATTTTGAAGCTCGATAACTTTGGCAAATGTGGACCAAATTTGTTAACCAAAGTGTCAAAGTAATCACCTCAACGAGATTTTGAAGATGTCACAACACATCATGATTGCATCTTGTTGAATTTCCAAGAAAAATAGTACTTTATGTGCTCAAACACACAACTTTTGTGACTTTTCAAACTTTGAAGCTCGATAACTTTGGCAAATGTGGACCAAATTTGTTAACCAAAGTGTCAAATTAATCTGCTCGACGAGATCTTTAAAATGACACAACACACCATGATTACATCTTGTTGAACTTCCAAGAAAAATAGTACTTTATGTGCTCAAACACACAACTTTTGTGACTTTTCCAATTTTGAAGCTCGATAACTTTGGCAAATGTGGACCAAATTTGTTAACCAAAGTGTCAAAGTAATCACCTCAACGAGATTTTGAAGATGTCACAACACATCATGATTGCATCTTGTTGAATTTCCAAGAAAAATAGTACTTTATGTGCTCAAACACACAACTTTTGTGACTTTTCAAATTTTGAAGCTCGATAACTTCGGCATATGTGGACCAAATTTGTTAACCAAAGTGTCAAATTAATCAGCTCGACAAGGTTATGAAGATGTCACAACACATCATGATTACATCTTGTTGAACTTCCAAGAAAAATAGTACTTTATGTGCTCAAACACACAACTTTTGTGACTTTTCAAACTTTGAAGCTCGATAACTTCGGCATATGTGGACCAAATTTCTTAAACAAAGTGTCAAAGTAATCACCTCAACGAGATTTTGAAGATGTCACAACACATCGTGATTGCATCTTGTTGAACTTCCAAGAAAAATAATACTTTATGTGCTCAAACACACAACTTTTGTGACTTTTAAAACATTGAAGCTCGATAACTTTGGCAAATGTGGACCAAATTTGTTAACCAAAGTGTCAAATTAATCAGCTCGACGAGATCTTTAAAATAACATAACAATTCATGATTGTATCTTGTTGAATTTCCAAGAAAAATAGTACTTTATGTGCTCACACACACCTGTTTTGTGACTTGTCAAAATTTGAAGCTCGATAACTTTGGCAAATGAAGACCAAATTTGTTAAACAAAGTGTCAAAGTAATCACCTCAACGAGATTTTGAAGATGTCACAACACATCATGATTACATCTTGTTGAACTTCCAGGAAAAATAGTACTTTATGTGCTCAAACACACATATTTTGTGACTTTTCAAACTTTGAAGCTCGATAGCTTCGGCAAATGAAGACCAAATTTGTTAAACAAAGTGTCCAATTAATCAGCTCGACAAGGTTATGAAGATGTCACAACACATCGTGATTGCATCTTGTTGAACTTCCAAGAAAAATAATACTTTATGTGCTCAAACACACATATTTTGAGACTTTTCAAACTTTGAAGCTCGATAGCTTCGGCAAATGAAGACCAAATTTGTTAAACAAAGTGTCAAATTAATCAGCTCAACGAGATTTTGAAGATGTCACAACACATCATGATTGCATCTTGTTGAATTTCCAAGAAAAATAGTACTTTATGTGCTCAAACACACAACTTTTGTGACTTTTCAAACTTTGAAGCTCGATAACTTCGGCATATGTGGACCAAATTTGTTAACCAAAGTGTCAAATTAATCAGCTCGACGAGATCTTTAAAATGACACAACACACCATGATTACATCTTGTTGAACTTCCAAGAAAAATAGACTTTATGTGCTCAAACACACAACTTTTGTGACTTTTCAAACTTTGAAGCTCGATAGCTTCGGCAAATGAAGACCAAATTTGTTAAACAAAGTGTCAAAGTAATCACCTCAACGAGATTTTGAAGATGTCACAACACATCATGATTGCATCTTGTTGAATTTCCAAGAAAAATAGTACTTTATGTGCTCAAACACACAACTTTTGTGACTTTCCAAACTTTGAAGCTCGATAACTTCGGCATATGTGGACCAAATTTCTTAAACAAAGTGTCAAAGTAATCACCTCAACGAGATTTTGAAGATGTCACAACACATCGTGATTGCATCTTGTTGAACTTCCAAGAAAAATAATACTTTATGTGCTCAAACACACATATTTTGTGACTTTTCAAACTTTGAAGCTCGATAGCTTCGGCAAATGAAGACCAAATTTGTTAAACAAAGTGTCAAATTAACCAGCTCGACGAGATCTTTAAAATGACACAACAATTCATGATTGCATCTTGTTGAATTTCCAAGAAAAATAGTACTTTATGTGCTCAAACACACATATTTTGTTACTTTTCAAACATTGAAGCTCGATAGCTTCGGCAAATGAAGACCAAATTTGTTAACCAAAGTGTCAAATTAATCAGCTCGACGAGATCTTTAAAATGACACAACACACCATGATTACATCTTGTTGAACTTCCAAGAAAAATAGACTTTATGTGCTCAAACACACAACTTTTGTGACTTTTCAAACTTTGAAGCTCGATAACTTTGGCAAATGTGGACCAAATTTGTTAACCAAAGTGTCAAATTAATCAGCTCGACGAGATCTTTAAAATAACATAACAATTCATGATTGTATCTTGTTGAATTTCCAAGAAAAATAGTACTTTATGTGCTCACACACACCTGTTTTGTGACTTGTCAAAATTTGAAGCTCGATAACTTTGGCAAATGTGGACCAAATTCGTTAACCAAAGTGTCAAATTAATCAGCTCGACGAGATCTTTAAAATGACACAACACATCATGATTACATCTTGTTGAACTTCCAGGAAAAATAGTACTTTATGTGCTCAAACACACATATTTTGTTACTTTTCAAACATTGAAGCTCGATAACTTCGGCAAATGAGGACCAAATTTGTTAAACAAAGTGTCAAATTAATCAGCTCGACGAGAGCTTTAAAATGACACAACACACCATGATTACATCTTGTTGAACTTCCAAGAAAAATAATACTTTATGTGCTCAAACACACATATTTTGAGACTTTTCAAACTTTGAAGCTCGATAGCTTCGGCAAATGAAGACCAAATTTGTTAAAAAAAGTGTCAAATTAATCAGCTCGACAAGGTTATGAAGATGTCACAACACATCATGATTACATCTTGTTGAACTTCCAAGAAAAATAGTACTTTATGTGCTCACACACACCTGTTTTGTGACTTTTCAAAATTTGAAGCTCGATAACTTTGGCAAATGTGGACCAAATTCGTTAACCAAAGTGTCAAATTAATCAGCTCGACAAGGTTATGAAGATGTCACAACACATCATGATTACATCTTGTTGAACTTCCAAGAAAAATAGTACTTTATGTGCTCAAACACACAACTTTTGTGACTTTTCAAACTTTGAAGCTCGATAACTTCGGCATATGTGGACCAAATTTCTTAAACAAAGTGTCAAAGTAATCACCTCAACGAGATTTTGAAGATGTCACAACACATCGTGATTGCATCTTGTTGAACTTCCAAGAAAAATAATACTTTATGTGCTCAAACACACAACTTTTGTGACTTTTAAAACATTGAAGCTCGATAACTTTGGCAAATGTGGACCAAATTTGTTAACCAAAGTGTCAAATTAATCAGCTCGACGAGATCTTTAAAATAACATAACAATTCATGATTGTATCTTGTTGAATTTCCAAGAAAAATAGTACTTTATGTGCTCACACACACCTGTTTTGTGACTTGTCAAAATTTGAAGCTCGATAACTTTGGCAAATGAAGACCAAATTTGTTAAACAAAGTGTCAAAGTAATCACCTCAACGAGATTTTGAAGATGTCACAACACATCATGATTACATCTTGTTGAACTTCCAGGAAAAATAGTACTTTATGTGCTCAAACACACATATTTTGTGACTTTTCAAACTTTGAAGCTCGATAGCTTCGGCAAATGAAGACCAAATTTGTTAAACAAAGTGTCCAATTAATCAGCTCGACAAGGTTATGAAGATGTCACAACACATCGTGATTGCATCTTGTTGAACTTCCAAGAAAAATAATACTTTATGTGCTCAAACACACATATTTTGAGACTTTTCAAACTTTGAAGCTCGATAGCTTCGGCAAATGAAGACCAAATTTGTTAAACAAAGTGTCAAATTAATCAGCTCGACGAGATCTTTAAAATGACACAACACACCATGATTACATCTTGTTGAACTTCCAAGAAAAATAGACTTTATGTGCTCAAACACACAACTTTTGTGACTTTTCAAACTTTGAAGCTCGATAGCTTCGGCAAATGAAGACCAAATTTGTTAAACAAAGTGTCAAAGTAATCACCTCAACGAGATTTTGAAGATGTCACAACACATCATGATTGCATCTTGTTGAATTTCCAAGAAAAATAGTACTTTATGTGCTCAAACACACAACTTTTGTGACTTTTCAAACTTTGAAGCTCGATAACTTCGGCATATGTGGACCAAATTTCTTAAACAAAGTGTCAAAGTAATCACCTCAACGAGATTTTGAAGATGTCACAACACATCATGATTACATCTTGTTGAACTTCCAGGAAAAATAGTACTTTATGTGCTCAAACACACATATTTTGTGACTTTTCAAACTTTGAAGCTCGATAGCTTCGGCAAATGAAGACCAAATTTATTAAACAAAGTGTCCAATTAATCAGCTCGACAAGGTTATGAAGATGTCACAACACATCGTGATTGCATCTTGTTGAACTTCCAAGAAAAATAGTACTTTATGTGCTCAAACACACAACTTTTGTGACTTTTCAAACTTTGAAGCTCGATAACTTTGGCAAATGTGGACCAAATTTGTTAACCAAAGTGTCAAATTAATCAGCTCGACGAGATCTTTAAAATGACACAACACACCATGATTACATCTTGTTGAACTTCCAAGAAAAATAGTACTTTATGTGCTCAAACACACAACTTTTGTGACTTTTCAAACTTTGAAGCTCGATAGCTTCGGCAAATGAAGACCAAATTTATTAAACAAAGTGTCCAATTAATCAGCTCGACAAGGTTATGAAGATGTCACAACACATCATGATTGCATCTTGTTGAATTTCCAAGAAAAATAGTACTTTATGTGCTCAAACACACAACTTTTGTGACTTTTCAAACTTTGAAGCTCGATAACTTTGGCAAATGTGGACCAAATTTGTTAACCAAAGTGTCAAATTAATCTGCTCGACGAGATCTTTAAAATGACACAACACACCATGATTACATCTTGTTGAACTTCCAAGAAAAATAGTACTTTATGTGCTCAAACACACAACTTTTGTGACTTTTCCAATTTTGAAGCTCGATAACTTTGGCAAATGTGGACCAAATTTGTTAACCAAAGTGTCAAAGTAATCACCTCAACGAGATTTTGAAGATGTCACAACACATCATGATTGCATCTTGTTGAATTTCCAAGAAAAATAGTACTTTATGTGCTCAAACACACAACTTTTGTGACTTTTCAAATTTTGAAGCTCGATAACTTCGGCATATGTGGACCAAATTTGTTAACCAAAGTGTCAAATTAATCAGCTCGACAAGGTTATGAAGATATCACAACAGATCGTGATTGCATCTTGTTGAACTTCCAAGAAAAATAATACTTTATGTGCTCAAACACACATATTTTGTGACTTTTCAAACTTGAAGCTCGATAGCTTCGGCAAATGAAGACCAAATTTGTTAAACAAAGTGTCAAATTAATCTGCTCGACGAGATTTTGAAGATGTCACAACACATCATGATTACATCTTGTTGAACTTCCAAGAAAAATAGTACTTTATGTGCTCAAACACACAACTTTTGTGACTTTTCAAACTTTGAAGCTCGATAACTTTGGCAAATGTGGACCAAATTTGTTAACCAAAGTGTCAAATTAATCAGCTCGACGAGATCTTTAAAATGACACAACACACCATGATTACATCTTGTTCAACTTCCAAGAAAAATAGACTTTATGTGCTCAAACACACAACTTTTGTGACTTTTCAAACTTTGAAGCTCGATAGCTTCGGCAAATGAAGACCAAATTTGTTAAACAAAGTGTCAAAGTAATCACCTCAACGAGATTTTGAAGATGTCACAACACATCATGATTGCATCTTGTTGAATTTCCAAGAAAAATAGTACTTTATGTGCTCAAACACACAACTTTTGTGACTTTTCAAATTTTGAAGCTCGATAACTTCGGCATATGTGGACCAAATTTGTTAACCAAAGTGTCAAATTAATCAGCTCGACAAGGTTATGAAGATGTCACAACACATCATGATTACATCTTGTTGAACTTCCAAGAAAAATAGTACTTTATGTGCTCAAACACACAACTTTTGTGACTTTTCAAACTTTGAAGCTCGATAACTTCGGCATATGTGGACCAAATTTCTTAAACAAAGTGTCAAAGTAATCACCTCAACGAGATTTTGAAGATGTCACAATACATCGTGATTGCATCTTGTTGAACTTCCAAGAAAAATAATACTTTATGTGCTCAAACACACAACTTTTGTGACTTTTAAAACATTGAAGCTCGATAAATTTGGCAAATGTGGACCAAATTTGTTAACCAAAGTGTCAAATTAATCAGCTCGACGAGATCTTTAAAATAACATAACAATTCATGATTGTATCTTGTTGAATTTCCAAGAAAAATAGTACTTTATGTGCTCACACACACCTGTTTTGTGACTTGTCAAAATTTGAAGCTCGATAACTTTGGCAAATGAAGACCAAATTTGTTAAACAAAGTGTCAAAGTAATCACCTCAACGAGATTTTGAAGATGTCACAACACATCATGATTACATCTTGTTGAACTTCCAGGAAAAATAGTACTTTATGTGCTCAAACACACATATTTTGTGACTTTTCAAACTTTGAAGCTCGATAGCTTCGGCAAATGAAGACCAAATTTGTTAAACAAAGTGTCCAATTAATCAGCTCGACAAGGTTATGAAGATGTCACAACACATCGTGATTGCATCTTGTTGAACTTCCAAGAAAAATAATACTTTATGTGCTCAAACACACATATTTTGAGACTTTTCAAACTTTGAAGCTCGATAGCTTCGGCAAATGAAGACCAAATTTGTTAAACAAAGTGTCAAATTAATCAGCTCAACGAGATTTTGAAGATGTCACAACACATCATGATTGCATCTTGTTGAATTTCCAAGAAAAATAGTACTTTATGTGCTCAAACACACAACTTTTGTGACTTTTCAAACTTTGAAGCTCGATAACTTCGGCATATGTGGACCAAATTTGTTAACCAAAGTGTCAAATTAATCAGCTCGACGAGATCTTTAAAATGACACAACACACCATGATTACATCTTGTTGAACTTCCAAGAAAAATAGACTTTATGTGCTCAAACACACAACTTTTGTGACTTTTCAAACTTTGAAGCTCGATAGCTTCGGCAAATGAAGACCAAATTTGTTAAACAAAGTGTCAAAGTAATCACCTCAACGAGATTTTGAAGATGTCACAACACATCATGATTGCATCTTGTTGAATTTCCAAGAAAAATAGTACTTTATGTGCTCAAACACACAACTTTTGTGACTTTTCAAACTTTGAAGCTCGATAACTTCGGCATATGTGGACCAAATTTCTTAAACAAAGTGTCAAAGTAATCACCTCAACGAGATTTTGAAGATGTCACAACACATCGTGATTGCATCTTGTTGAACTTCCAAGAAAAATAATACTTTATGTGCTCAAACACACATATTTTGTGACTTTTCAAACTTTGAAGCTCGATAGCTTCGGCAAATGAAGACCAAATTTGTTAAACAAAGTGTCAAATTAACCAGCTCGACGAGATCTTTAAAATGACACAACAATTCATGATTGCATCTTGTTGAATTTCCAAGAAAAATAGTACTTTATGTGCTCAAACACACATATTTTGTTACTTTTCAAACATTGAAGCTCGATAGCTTCGGCAAATGAAGACCAAATTTGTTAACCAAAGTGTCAAATTAATCAGCTCGACGAGATCTTTAAAATGACACAACACACCATGATTACATCTTGTTGAACTTCCAAGAAAAATAGACTTTATGTGCTCAAACACACAACTTTTGTGACTTTTCAAACTTTGAAGCTCGATAACTTCGGCATATGTGGACCAAATTTGTTAACCAAAGTGTCAAATTAATCAGCTCGACGAGATCTTTAAAATGACACAACACACCATGATTACATCTTGTTGAACTTCCAAGAAAAATAGACTTTATGTGCTCAAACACACAACTTTTGTGACTTTTCAAACTTTGAAGCTCGATAGCTTCGGCAAATGAAGACCAAATTTGTTAAACAAAGTGTCAAAGTAATCACCTCAACGAGATTTTGAAGATGTCACAACACATCATGATTGCATCTTGTTGAATTTCCAAGAAAAATAGTACTTTATGTGCTCAAACACACAACTTTTGTGACTTTTCAAACTTTGAAGCTCGATAACTTCGGCATATGTGGACCAAATTTCTTAAACAAAGTGTCAAAGTAATCACCTCAACGAGATTTTGAAGATGTCACAACACATCATGATTGCATCTTGTTGAATTTCCAAGAAAAATAGTACTTTATGTGCTCAAACACACAACTTTTGTGACTTTTCAAACTTTGAAGCTCGATAACTTTGGCAAATGTGGACCAAATTTGTTAACCAAAGTGTCAAATTAATCTGCTCGACGAGATCTTTAAAATGACACAACACACCATGATTACATCTTGTTGAACTTCCAAGAAAAATAGTACTTTATGTGCTCAAACACACAACTTTTGTGACTTTTCCAATTTTGAAGCTCGATAACTTTGGCAAATGTGGACCAAATTTGTTAACCAAAGTGTCAAAGTAATCACCTCAACGAGATTTTGAAGATGTCACAACACATCATGATTGCATCTTGTTGAATTTCCAAGAAAAATAGTACTTTATGTGCTCAAACACACAACTTTTGTGACTTTTCAAATTTTGAAGCTCGATAACTTCGGCATATGTGGACCAAATTTGTTAACCAAAGTGTCAAAGTAATCACCTCAACGAGATTTTGAAGATGTCACAACACATCATGATTGCATCTTGTTGAATTTCCAAGAAAAATAGTACTTTATGTGCTCAAACACACAACTTTTGTGACTTTTCAAACTTTGAAGCTCGATAGCTTCGGCAAATGAAGACCAAATTTGTTAAACAAAGTGTCAAAGTAATCACCTCAACGAGATTTTGAAGATGTCACAACACATCATGATTGCATCTTGTTGAATTTCCAAGAAAAATAGTACTTTATGTGCTCAAACACACATATTTTGTTACTTTTCAAACATTGAAGCTCGATAGCTTCGGCAAATGAAGACCAAATTTGTTAACCAAAGTGTCAAATTAATCAGCTCGACGAGATCTTTAAAATGACACAACACACCATGATTACATCTTGTTGAACTTCCAAGAAAAATAGACTTTATGTGCTCAAACACACAACTTTTGTGACTTTTCAAACTTTGAAGCTCGATAACTTTGGCAAATGTGGACCAAATTTGTTAACCAAAGTGTCAAATTAATCAGCTCGACGAGATCTTTAAAATAACATAACAATTCATGATTGTATCTTGTTGAATTTCCAAGAAAAATAGTACTTTATGTGCTCACACACACCTGTTTTGTGACTTGTCAAAATTTGAAGCTCGATAACTTTGGCAAATGAAGACCAAATTTGTTAAACAAAGTGTCAAAGTAATCACCTCAACGAGATTTTGAAGATGTCACAACACATCATGATTACATCTTGTTGAACTTCCAGGAAAAATAGTACTTTATGTGCTCAAACACACATATTTTGTGACTTTTCAAACTTTGAAGCTCGATAACTTCGGCATATGTGGACCAAATTTCTTAAACAAAGTGTCAAAGTAATCACCTCAACGAGATTTTGAAGATGTCACAACACATCGTGATTGCATCTTGTTGAACTTCCAAGAAAAATAATACTTTATGTGCTCAAACACACATATTTTGTGACTTTTCAAACTTTGAAGCTCGATAGCTTCGGCAAATGAAGACCAAATTTGTTAAACAAAGTGTCAAATTAACCAGCTCGACGAGATCTTTAAAATGACACAACAATTCATGATTGCATCTTGTTGAATTTCCAAGAAAAATAGTACTTTATGTGCTCAAACACACATATTTTGTTACTTTTCAAACATTGAAGCTCGATAGCTTCGGCAAATGAAGACCAAATTTGTTAACCAAAGTGTCAAATTAATCAGCTCGACGAGATCTTTAAAATGACACAACACACCATGATTACATCTTGTTGAACTTCCAAGAAAAATAGACTTTATGTGCTCAAACACACAACTTTTGTGACTTTTCAAACTTTGAAGCTCGATAACTTTGGCAAATGTGGACCAAATTTGTTAACCAAAGTGTCAAATTAATCAGCTCGACGAGATCTTTAAAATAACATAACAATTCATGATTGTATCTTGTTGAATTTCCAAGAAAAATAGTACTTTATGTGCTCACACACACCTGTTTTGTGACTTGTCAAAATTTGAAGCTCGATAACTTTGGCAAATGTGGACCAAATTCGTTAACCAAAGTGTCAAATTAATCAGCTCGACGAGATCTTTAAAATGACACAACACATCATGATTACATCTTGTTGAACTTCCAGGAAAAATAGTACTTTATGTGCTCAAACACACATATTTTGTTACTTTTCAAACATTGAAGCTCGATAACTTCGGCAAATGAGGACCAAATTTGTTAAACAAAGTGTCAAATTAATCAGCTCGACGAGAGCTTTAAAATGACACAACACACCATGATTACATCTTGTTGAACTTCCAAGAAAAATAATACTTTATGTGCTCAAACACACATATTTTGAGACTTTTCAAACTTTGAAGCTCGATAGCTTCGGCAAATGAAGACCAAATTTGTTAAAAAAAGTGTCAAATTAATCAGCTCGACAAGGTTATGAAGATGTCACAACACATCATGATTACATCTTGTTGAACTTCCAAGAAAAATAGTACTTTATGTGCTCACACACACCTGTTTTGTGACTTTTCAAAATTTGAAGCTCGATAACTTTGGCAAATGTGGACCAAATTCGTTAACCAAAGTGTCAAATTAATCAGCTCGACAAGGTTATGAAGATGTCACAACACATCATGATTACATCTTGTTGAACTTCCAAGAAAAATAGTACTTTATGTGCTCAAACACACAACTTTTGTGACTTTTCAAACTTTGAAGCTCGATAACTTCGGCATATGTGGACCAAATTTCTTAAACAAAGTGTCAAAGTAATCACCTCAACGAGATTTTGAAGATGTCACAACACATCGTGATTGCATCTTGTTGAACTTCCAAGAAAAATAATACTTTATGTGCTCAAACACACAACTTTTGTGACTTTTAAAACATTGAAGCTCGATAACTTTGGCAAATGTGGACCAAATTTGTTAACCAAAGTGTCAAATTAATCAGCTCGACGAGATCTTTAAAATAACATAACAATTCATGATTGTATCTTGTTGAATTTCCAAGAAAAATAGTACTTTATGTGCTCACACACACCTGTTTTGTGACTTGTCAAAATTTGAAGCTCGATAACTTTGGCAAATGAAGACCAAATTTGTTAAACAAAGTGTCAAAGTAATCACCTCAACGAGATTTTGAAGATGTCACAACACATCATGATTACATCTTGTTGAACTTCCAGGAAAAATAGTACTTTATGTGCTCAAACACACATATTTTGTGACTTTTCAAACTTTGAAGCTCGATAGCTTCGGCAAATGAAGACCAAATTTGTTAAACAAAGTGTCCAATTAATCAGCTCGACAAGGTTATGAAGATGTCACAACACATCGTGATTGCATCTTGTTGAACTTCCAAGAAAAATAATACTTTATGTGCTCAAACACACATATTTTGAGACTTTTCAAACTTTGAAGCTCGATAGCTTCGGCAAATGAAGACCAAATTTGTTAAACAAAGTGTCAAATTAACCAGCTCGACGAGATCTTTAAAATGACACAACAATTCATGATTGCATCTTGTTGAATTTCCAAGAAAAATAGTACTTTATGTGCTCAAACACACAACTTTTGTGACTTTTCAAACTTTGAAGCTCGATAACTTCGGCATATGTGGACCAAATTTGTTAACCAAAGTGTCAAATTAATCAGCTCGACGAGATCTTTAAAATGACACAACACACCATGATTACATCTTGTTGAACTTCCAAGAAAAATAGACTTTATGTGCTCAAACACACAACTTTTGTGACTTTTCAAACTTTGAAGCTCGATAGCTTCGGCAAATGAAGACCAAATTTGTTAAACAAAGTGTCAAAGTAATCACCTCAACGAGATTTTGAAGATGTCACAACACATCATGATTGCATCTTGTTGAATTTCCAAGAAAAATAGTACTTTATGTGCTCAAACACACAACTTTTGTGACTTTTCAAACTTTGAAGCTCGATAACTTCGGCATATGTGGACCAAATTTCTTAAACAAAGTGTCAAAGTAATCACCTCAACGAGATTTTGAAGATGTCACAACACATCGTGATTGCATCTTGTTGAACTTCCAAGAAAAATAATACTTTATGTGCTCAAACACACATATTTTGTGACTTTTCAAACTTTGAAGCTCGATAGCTTCGGCAAATGAAGACCAAATTTGTTAAACAAAGTGTCAAATTAACCAGCTCGACGAGATCTTTAAAATGACACAACAATTCATGATTGCATCTTGTTGAATTTCCAAGAAAAATAGTACTTTATGTGCTCAAACACACAACTTTTGTGACTTTTCAAACTTTGAAGCTCGATAACTTCGGCATATGTGGACCAAATTTGTTAAACAAAGTGTCAAAGTAATCACCTCAACGAGATTTTGAAGATGTCACAACACATCATGATTGCATCTTGTTGAATTTCCAAGAAAAATAGTACTTTATGTGCTCAAACACACAACTTTTGTGACTTTTCAAATTTTGAAGCTCGATAACTTCGGCATATGTGGACCAAATTTGTTAACCAAAGTGTCAAATTAATCAGCTCGACAAGGTTATGAAGATGTCACAACACATCATGATTACATCTTGTTGAACTTCCAAGAAAAATAGTACTTTATGTGCTCAAACACACAACTTTTGTGACTTTTCAAACTTTGAAGCTCGATAACTTCGGCATATGTGGACCAAATTTCTTAAACAAAGTGTCAAAGTAATCACCTCAACGAGATTTTGAAGATGTCACAACACATCATGATTGCATCTTGTTGAACTTCCAAGAAAAATAATACTTTATGTGCTCAAACACACAACTTTTGTGACTTTTAAAACATTGAAGCTCGATAAATTTGGCAAATGTGGACCAAATTTGTTAACCAAAGTGTCAAATTAATCAGCTCGACGAGATCTTTAAAATAACATAACAATTCATGATTGTATCTTGTTGAATTTCCAAGAAAAATAGTACTTTATGTGCTCACACACACCTGTTTTGTGACTTGTCAAAATTTGAAGCTCGATAACTTTGGCAAATGAAGACCAAATTTGTTAAACAAAGTGTCAAAGTAATCACCTCAACGAGATTTTGAAGATGTCACAACACATCATGATTACATCTTGTTGAACTTCCAGGAAAAATAGTACTTTATGTGCTCAAACACACATATTTTGTGACTTTTCAAACTTTGAAGCTCGATAGCTTCGGCAAATGAAGACCAAATTTGTTAAACAAAGTGTCCAATTAATCAGCTCGACAAGGTTATGAAGATGTCACAACACATCGTGATTGCATCTTGTTGAACTTCCAAGAAAAATAATACTTTATGTGCTCAAACACACATATTTTGAGACTTTTCAAACTTTGAAGCTCGATAGCTTCGGCAAATGAAGACCAAATTTGTTAAACAAAGTGTCAAATTAATCAGCTCAACGAGATTTTGAAGATGTCACAACACATCATGATTGCATCTTGTTGAATTTCCAAGAAAAATAGTACTTTATGTGCTCAAACACACAACTTTTGTGACTTTTCAAACTTTGAAGCTCGATAACTTCGGCATATGTGGACCAAATTTGTTAACCAAAGTGTCAAATTAATCAGCTCGACGAGATCTTTAAAATGACACAACACACCATGATTACATCTTGTTGAACTTCCAAGAAAAATAGACTTTATGTGCTCAAACACACAACTTTTGTGACTTTTCAAACTTTGAAGCTCGATAGCTTCGGCAAATGAAGACCAAATTTGTTAAACAAAGTGTCAAAGTAATCACCTCAACGAGATTTTGAAGATGTCACAACACATCATGATTGCATCTTGTTGAATTTCCAAGAAAAATAGTACTTTATGTGCTCAAACACACAACTTTTGTGACTTTTCAAACTTTGAAGCTCGATAACTTCGGCATATGTGGACCAAATTTCTTAAACAAAGTGTCAAAGTAATCACCTCAACGAGATTTTGAAGATGTCACAACACATCGTGATTGCATCTTGTTGAACTTCCAAGAAAAATAATACTTTATGTGCTCAAACACACATATTTTGTGACTTTTCAAACTTTGAAGCTCGATAGCTTCGGCAAATGAAGACCAAATTTGTTAAACAAAGTGTCAAATTAACCAGCTCGACGAGATCTTTAAAATGACACAACAATTCATGATTGCATCTTGTTGAATTTCCAAGAAAAATAGTACTTTATGTGCTCAAACACACATATTTTGTTACTTTTCAAACATTGAAGCTCGATAGCTTCGGCAAATGAAGACCAAATTTGTTAACCAAAGTGTCAAATTAATCAGCTCGACGAGATCTTTAAAATGACACAACACATCATGATTACATCTTGTTGAACTTCCAAGAAAAATAGTACTTTATGTGCTCAAACACACAACTTTTGTGACTTTTCAAACTTTGAAGCTCGATAACTTCGGCATATGTGGACCAAATTTCTTAAACAAAGTGTCAAAGTAATCACCTCAACGAGATTTTGAAGATGTCACAACACATCATGATTGCATCTTGTTGAACTTCCAAGAAAAATAATACTTTATGTGCTCAAACACACAACTTTTGTGACTTTTAAAACATTGAAGCTCGATAAATTTGGCAAATGTGGACCAAATTTGTTAACCAAAGTGTCAAATTAATCAGCTCGACGAGATCTTTAAAATAACATAACAATTCATGATTGTATCTTGTTGAATTTCCAAGAAAAATAGTACTTTATGTGCTCACACACACCTGTTTTGTGACTTGTCAAAATTTGAAGCTCGATAACTTTGGCAAATGAAGACCAAATTTGTTAAACAAAGTGTCAAAGTAATCACCTCAACGAGATTTTGAAGATGTCACAACACATCATGATTACATCTTGTTGAACTTCCAGGAAAAATAGTACTTTATGTGCTCAAACACACATATTTTGTGACTTTTCAAACTTTGAAGCTCGATAGCTTCGGCAAATGAAGACCAAATTTGTTAAACAAAGTGTCCAATTAATCAGCTCGACAAGGTTATGAAGATGTCACAACACATCGTGATTGCATCTTGTTGAACTTCCAAGAAAAATAATACTTTATGTGCTCAAACACACATATTTTGAGACTTTTCAAACTTTGAAGCTCGATAGCTTCGGCAAATGAAGACCAAATTTGTTAAACAAAGTGTCAAATTAATCAGCTCAACGAGATTTTGAAGATGTCACAACACATCATGATTGCATCTTGTTGAATTTCCAAGAAAAATAGTACTTTATGTGCTCAAACACACAACTTTTGTGACTTTTCAAACTTTGAAGCTCGATAACTTCGGCATATGTGGACCAAATTTGTTAACCAAAGTGTCAAATTAATCAGCTCGACGAGATCTTTAAAATGACACAACACACCATGATTACATCTTGTTGAACTTCCAAGAAAAATAGACTTTATGTGCTCAAACACACAACTTTTGTGACTTTTCAAACTTTGAAGCTCGATAGCTTCGGCAAATGAAGACCAAATTTGTTAAACAAAGTGTCAAAGTAATCACCTCAACGAGATTTTGAAGATGTCACAACACATCATGATTGCATCTTGTTGAATTTCCAAGAAAAATAGTACTTTATGTGCTCAAACACACAACTTTTGTGACTTTTCAAACTTTGAAGCTCGATAACTTCGGCATATGTGGACCAAATTTCTTAAACAAAGTGTCAAAGTAATCACCTCAACGAGATTTTGAAGATGTCACAACACATCGTGATTGCATCTTGTTGAACTTCCAAGAAAAATAATACTTTATGTGCTCAAACACACATATTTTGTGACTTTTCAAACTTTGAAGCTCGATAGCTTCGGCAAATGAAGACCAAATTTGTTAAACAAAGTGTCAAATTAACCAGCTCGACGAGATCTTTAAAATGACACAACAATTCATGATTGCATCTTGTTGAATTTCCAAGAAAAATAGTACTTTATGTGCTCAAACACACATATTTTGTTACTTTTCAAACATTGAAGCTCGATAGCTTCGGCAAATGAAGACCAAATTTGTTAACCAAAGTGTCAAATTAATCAGCTCGACGAGATCTTTAAAATGACACAACACACCATGATTACATCTTGTTGAACTTCCAAGAAAAATAGACTTTATGTGCTCAAACACACAACTTTTGTGACTTTTCAAACTTTGAAGCTCGATAACTTCGGCATATGTGGACCAAATTTGTTAACCAAAGTGTCAAATTAATCAGCTCGACGAGATCTTTAAAATGACACAACACACCATGATTACATCTTGTTGAACTTCCAAGAAAAATAGACTTTATGTGCTCAAACACACAACTTTTGTGACTTTTCAAACTTTGAAGCTCGATAGCTTCGGCAAATGAAGACCAAATTTGTTAAACAAAGTGTCAAAGTAATCACCTCAACGAGATTTTGAAGATGTCACAACACATCATGATTGCATCTTGTTGAATTTCCAAGAAAAATAGTACTTTATGTGCTCAAACACACAACTTTTGTGACTTTTCAAACTTTGAAGCTCGATAACTTCGGCATATGTGGACCAAATTTCTTAAACAAAGTGTCAAAGTAATCACCTCAACGAGATTTTGAAGATGTCACAACACATCATGATTGCATCTTGTTGAATTTCCAAGAAAAATAGTACTTTATGTGCTCAAACACACAACTTTTGTGACTTTTCAAACTTTGAAGCTCGATAACTTTGGCAAATGTGGACCAAATTTGTTAACCAAAGTGTCAAATTAATCTGCTCGACGAGATCTTTAAAATGACACAACACACCATGATTACATCTTGTTGAACTTCCAAGAAAAATAGTACTTTATGTGCTCAAACACACAACTTTTGTGACTTTTCCAATTTTGAAGCTCGATAACTTTGGCAAATGTGGACCAAATTTGTTAACCAAAGTGTCAAAGTAATCACCTCAACGAGATTTTGAAGATGTCACAACACATCATGATTGCATCTTGTTGAATTTCCAAGAAAAATAGTACTTTATGTGCTCAAACACACAACTTTTGTGACTTTTCAAATTTTGAAGCTCGATAACTTCGGCATATGTGGACCAAATTTGTTAACCAAAGTGTCAAATTAATCAGCTCGACAAGGTTATGAAGATGTCACAACACATCATGATTACATCTTGTTGAACTTCCAAGAAAAATAGTACTTTATGTGCTCAAACACACAACTTTTGTGACTTTTCAAACTTTGAAGCTCGATAACTTCGGCATATGTGGACCAAATTTCTTAAACAAAGTGTCAAAGTAATCACCTCAACGAGATTTTGAAGATGTCACAACACATCGTGATTGCATCTTGTTGAACTTCCAAGAAAAATAATACTTTATGTGCTCAAACACACAACTTTTGTGACTTTTAAAACATTGAAGCTCGATAACTTTGGCAAATGTGGACCAAATTTGTTAACCAAAGTGTCAAATTAATCAGCTCGACGAGATCTTTAAAATAACATAACAATTCATGATTGTATCTTGTTGAATTTCCAAGAAAAATAGTACTTTATGTGCTCACACACACCTGTTTTGTGACTTGTCAAAATTTGAAGCTCGATAACTTTGGCAAATGAAGACCAAATTTGTTAAACAAAGTGTCAAAGTAATCACCTCAACGAGATTTTGAAGATGTCACAACACATCATGATTACATCTTGTTGAACTTCCAGGAAAAATAGTACTTTATGTGCTCAAACACACATATTTTGTGACTTTTCAAACTTTGAAGCTCGATAGCTTCGGCAAATGAAGACCAAATTTGTTAAACAAAGTGTCCAATTAATCAGCTCGACAAGGTTATGAAGATGTCACAACACATCGTGATTGCATCTTGTTGAACTTCCAAGAAAAATAATACTTTATGTGCTCAAACACACATATTTTGAGACTTTTCAAACTTTGAAGCTCGATAGCTTCGGCAAATGAAGACCAAATTTGTTAAACAAAGTGTCAAATTAATCAGCTCAACGAGATTTTGAAGATGTCACAACACATCATGATTGCATCTTGTTGAATTTCCAAGAAAAATAGTACTTTATGTGCTCAAACACACAACTTTTGTGACTTTTCAAACTTTGAAGCTCGATAACTTCGGCATATGTGGACCAAATTTGTTAACCAAAGTGTCAAATTAATCAGCTCGACGAGATCTTTAAAATGACACAACACACCATGATTACATCTTGTTGAACTTCCAAGAAAAATAGACTTTATGTGCTCAAACACACAACTTTTGTGACTTTTCAAACTTTGAAGCTCGATAGCTTCGGCAAATGAAGACCAAATTTGTTAAACAAAGTGTCAAAGTAATCACCTCAACGAGATTTTGAAGATGTCACAACACATCATGATTGCATCTTGTTGAATTTCCAAGAAAAATAGTACTTTATGTGCTCAAACACACATATTTTGTTACTTTTCAAACATTGAAGCTCGATAGCTTCGGCAAATGAAGACCAAATTTGTTAACCAAAGTGTCAAATTAATCAGCTCGACGAGATCTTTAAAATGACACAACACACCATGATTACATCTTGTTGAACTTCCAAGAAAAATAGACTTTATGTGCTCAAACACACAACTTTTGTGACTTTTCAAACTTTGAAGCTCGATAACTTTGGCAAATGTGGACCAAATTTGTTAACCAAAGTGTCAAATTAATCAGCTCGACGAGATCTTTAAAATAACATAACAATTCATGATTGTATCTTGTTGAATTTCCAAGAAAAATAGTACTTTATGTGCTCACACACACCTGTTTTGTGACTTGTCAAAATTTGAAGCTCGATAACTTTGGCAAATGAAGACCAAATTTGTTAACCAAAGTGTCAAATTAATCAGCTCGACGAGATCTTTAAAATGACACAACACACCATGATTACATCTTGTTGAACTTCCAAGAAAAATAGTACTTTATGTGCTCAAACACACAACTTTTGTGACTTTTCAAACTTTGAAGCTCGATAACTTCGGCATATGTGGACCAAATTTCTTAAACAAAGTGTCAAAGTAATCACCTCAACGAGATTTTGAAGATGTCACAACACATCGTGATTGCATCTTGTTGAACTTCCAAGAAAAATAATACTTTATGTGCTCAAACACACAACTTTTGTGACTTTTAAAACATTGAAGCTCGATAACTTTGGCAAATGTGGACCAAATTTGTTAACCAAAGTGTCAAATTAATCAGCTCGACGAGATCTTTAAAATAACATAACAATTCATGATTGTATCTTGTTGAATTTCCAAGAAAAATAGTACTTTATGTGCTCACACACACCTGTTTTGTGACTTGTCAAAATTTGAAGCTCGATAACTTTGGCAAATGAAGACCAAATTTGTTAAACAAAGTGTCAAAGTAATCACCTCAACGAGATTTTGAAGATGTCACAACACATCATGATTACATCTTGTTGAACTTCCAGGAAAAATAGTACTTTATGTGCTCAAACACACATATTTTGTGACTTTTCAAACTTTGAAGCTCGATAGCTTCGGCAAATGAAGACCAAATTTGTTAAACAAAGTGTCCAATTAATCAGCTCGACAAGGTTATGAAGATGTCACAACACATCGTGATTGCATCTTGTTGAACTTCCAAGAAAAATAATACTTTATGTGCTCAAACACACATATTTTGAGACTTTTCAAACTTTGAAGCTCGATAGCTTCGGCAAATGAAGACCAAATTTGTTAAACAAAGTGTCAAATTAATCAGCTCAACGAGATTTTGAAGATGTCACAACACATCATGATTGCATCTTGTTGAATTTCCAAGAAAAATAGTACTTTATGTGCTCAAACACACAACTTTTGTGACTTTTCAAACTTTGAAGCTCGATAACTTCGGCATATGTGGACCAAATTTGTTAACCAAAGTGTCAAATTAATCAGCTCGACGAGATCTTTAAAATGACACAACACACCATGATTACATCTTGTTGAACTTCCAAGAAAAATAGACTTTATGTGCTCAAACACACAACTTTTGTGACTTTTCAAACTTTGAAGCTCGATAGCTTCGGCAAATGAAGACCAAATTTGTTAAACAAAGTGTCAAAGTAATCACCTCAACGAGATTTTGAAGATGTCACAACACATCATGATTGCATCTTGTTGAATTTCCAAGAAAAATAGTACTTTATGTGCTCAAACACACATATTTTGTTACTTTTCAAACATTGAAGCTCGATAGCTTCGGCAAATGAAGACCAAATTTGTTAACCAAAGTGTCAAATTAATCAGCTCGACGAGATCTTTAAAATGACACAACACACCATGATTACATCTTGTTGAACTTCCAAGAAAAATAGACTTTATGTGCTCAAACACACAACTTTTGTGACTTTTCAAACTTTGAAGCTCGATAACTTTGGCAAATGTGGACCAAATTTGTTAACCAAAGTGTCAAATTAATCAGCTCGACGAGATCTTTAAAATAACATAACAATTCATGATTGTATCTTGTTGAATTTCCAAGAAAAATAGTACTTTATGTGCTCACACACACCTGTTTTGTGACTTGTCAAAATTTGAAGCTCGATAACTTTGGCAAATGAAGACCAAATTTGTTAAACAAAGTGTCAAAGTAATCACCTCAACGAGATTTTGAAGATGTCACAACACATCATGATTACATCTTGTTGAACTTCCAGGAAAAATAGTACTTTATGTGCTCAAACACACATATTTTGTGACTTTTCAAACTTTGAAGCTCGATAACTTCGGCATATGTGGACCAAATTTCTTAAACAAAGTGTCAAAGTAATCACCTCAACGAGATTTTGAAGATGTCACAACACATCGTGATTGCATCTTGTTGAACTTCCAAGAAAAATAATACTTTATGTGCTCAAACACACATATTTTGTGACTTTTCAAACTTTGAAGCTCGATAGCTTCGGCAAATGAAGACCAAATTTGTTAAACAAAGTGTCAAATTAACCAGCTCGACGAGATCTTTAAAATGACACAACAATTCATGATTGCATCTTGTTGAATTTCCAAGAAAAATAGTACTTTATGTGCTCAAACACACATATTTTGTTACTTTTCAAACATTGAAGCTCGATAGCTTCGGCAAATGAAGACCAAATTTGTTAACCAAAGTGTCAAATTAATCAGCTCGACGAGATCTTTAAAATGACACAACACACCATGATTACATCTTGTTGAACTTCCAAGAAAAATAGACTTTATGTGCTCAAACACACAACTTTTGTGACTTTTCAAACTTTGAAGCTCGATAACTTTGGCAAATGTGGACCAAATTTGTTAACCAAAGTGTCAAATTAATCAGCTCGACGAGATCTTTAAAATAACATAACAATTCATGATTGTATCTTGTTGAATTTCCAAGAAAAATAGTACTTTATGTGCTCACACACACCTGTTTTGTGACTTGTCAAAATTTGAAGCTCGATAACTTTGGCAAATGTGGACCAAATTCGTTAACCAAAGTGTCAAATTAATCAGCTCGACGAGATCTTTAAAATGACACAACACATCATGATTACATCTTGTTGAACTTCCAGGAAAAATAGTACTTTATGTGCTCAAACACACATATTTTGTTACTTTTCAAACATTGAAGCTCGATAACTTCGGCAAATGAGGACCAAATTTGTTAAACAAAGTGTCAAATTAATCAGCTCGACGAGAGCTTTAAAATGACACAACACACCATGATTACATCTTGTTGAACTTCCAAGAAAAATAATACTTTATGTGCTCAAACACACATATTTTGAGACTTTTCAAACTTTGAAGCTCGATAGCTTCGGCAAATGAAGACCAAATTTGTTAAAAAAAGTGTCAAATTAATCAGCTCGACAAGGTTATGAAGATGTCACAACACATCATGATTACATCTTGTTGAACTTCCAAGAAAAATAGTACTTTATGTGCTCACACACACCTGTTTTGTGACTTTTCAAAATTTGAAGCTCGATAACTTTGGCAAATGTGGACCAAATTCGTTAACCAAAGTGTCAAATTAATCAGCTCGACAAGGTTATGAAGATGTCACAACACATCATGATTACATCTTGTTGAACTTCCAAGAAAAATAGTACTTTATGTGCTCAAACACACAACTTTTGTGACTTTTCAAACTTTGAAGCTCGATAACTTCGGCATATGTGGACCAAATTTCTTAAACAAAGTGTCAAAGTAATCACCTCAACGAGATTTTGAAGATGTCACAACACATCGTGATTGCATCTTGTTGAACTTCCAAGAAAAATAATACTTTATGTGCTCAAACACACAACTTTTGTGACTTTTAAAACATTGAAGCTCGATAACTTTGGCAAATGTGGACCAAATTTGTTAACCAAAGTGTCAAATTAATCAGCTCGACGAGATCTTTAAAATAACATAACAATTCATGATTGTATCTTGTTGAATTTCCAAGAAAAATAGTACTTTATGTGCTCACACACACCTGTTTTGTGACTTGTCAAAATTTGAAGCTCGATAACTTTGGCAAATGAAGACCAAATTTGTTAAACAAAGTGTCAAAGTAATCACCTCAACGAGATTTTGAAGATGTCACAACACATCATGATTACATCTTGTTGAACTTCCAGGAAAAATAGTACTTTATGTGCTCAAACACACATATTTTGTGACTTTTCAAACTTTGAAGCTCGATAGCTTCGGCAAATGAAGACCAAATTTGTTAAACAAAGTGTCCAATTAATCAGCTCGACAAGGTTATGAAGATGTCACAACACATCGTGATTGCATCTTGTTGAACTTCCAAGAAAAATAATACTTTATGTGCTCAAACACACATATTTTGAGACTTTTCAAACTTTGAAGCTCGATAGCTTCGGCAAATGAAGACCAAATTTGTTAAACAAAGTGTCAAATTAACCAGCTCGACGAGATCTTTAAAATGACACAACAATTCATGATTGCATCTTGTTGAATTTCCAAGAAAAATAGTACTTTATGTGCTCAAACACACAACTTTTGTGACTTTTCAAACTTTGAAGCTCGATAACTTCGGCATATGTGGACCAAATTTGTTAACCAAAGTGTCAAATTAATCAGCTCGACGAGATCTTTAAAATGACACAACACACCATGATTACATCTTGTTGAACTTCCAAGAAAAATAGACTTTATGTGCTCAAACACACAACTTTTGTGACTTTTCAAACTTTGAAGCTCGATAGCTTCGGCAAATGAAGACCAAATTTGTTAAACAAAGTGTCAAAGTAATCACCTCAACGAGATTTTGAAGATGTCACAACACATCATGATTGCATCTTGTTGAATTTCCAAGAAAAATAGTACTTTATGTGCTCAAACACACAACTTTTGTGACTTTTCAAACTTTGAAGCTCGATAACTTCGGCATATGTGGACCAAATTTCTTAAACAAAGTGTCAAAGTAATCACCTCAACGAGATTTTGAAGATGTCACAACACATCGTGATTGCATCTTGTTGAACTTCCAAGAAAAATAATACTTTATGTGCTCAAACACACATATTTTGTGACTTTTCAAACTTTGAAGCTCGATAGCTTCGGCAAATGAAGACCAAATTTGTTAAACAAAGTGTCAAATTAACCAGCTCGACGAGATCTTTAAAATGACACAACAATTCATGATTGCATCTTGTTGAATTTCCAAGAAAAATAGTACTTTATGTGCTCAAACACACATATTTTGTTACTTTTCAAACATTGAAGCTCGATAGCTTCGGCAAATGAAGACCAAATTTGTTAACCAAAGTGTCAAATTAATCAGCTCGACGAGATCTTTAAAATGACACAACACACCATGATTACATCTTGTTGAACTTCCAAGAAAAATAGACTTTATGTGCTCAAATACACAACTTTTGTGACTTTTCAAACTTTGAAGCTCGATAACTTTGGCAAATGTGGACCAAATTTGTTAACCAAAGTGTCAAATTAATCAGCTCGACGAGATCTTTAAAATAACATAACAATTCATGATTGTATCTTGTTGAATTTCCAAGAAAAATAGTACTTTATGTGCTCACACACACCTGTTTTGTGACTTGTCAAAATTTGAAGCTCGATAACTTTGGCAAATGTGGACCAAATTCGTTAACCAAAGTGTCAAATTAATCAGCTCGACGAGATCTTTAAAATGACACAACACATCATGATTACATCTTGTTGAACTTCCAGGAAAAATAGTACTTTATGTGCTCAAACACACATATTTTGTTACTTTTCAAACATTGAAGCTCGATAACTTCGGCAAATGAGGACCAAATTTGTTAAACAAAGTGTCAAATTAATCAGCTCGACGAGAGCTTTAAAATGACACAACACACCATGATTACATCTTGTTGAACTTCCAAGAAAAATAATACTTTATGTGCTCAAACACACATATTTTGAGACTTTTCAAACTTTGAAGCTCGATAGCTTCGGCAAATGAAGACCAAATTTGTTAAAAAAAGTGTCAAATTAATCAGCTCGACAAGGTTATGAAGATGTCACAACACATCATGATTACATCTTGTTGAACTTCCAAGAAAAATAGTACTTTATGTGCTCACACACACCTGTTTTGTGACTTTTCAAAATTTGAAGCTCGATAACTTTGGCAAATGTGGACCAAATTCGTTAACCAAAGTGTCAAATTAATCAGCTCGACGAGATCTTTAAAATGACACAACACATCATGATTACATCTTGTTGAACTTCCAGGAAAAATAGTACTTTATGTGCTCAAACACACATATTTTGTTACTTTTCAAACATTGAAGCTCGATAACTTCGGCAAATGAGGACCAAATTTGTTAAACAAAGTGTCAAATTAATCAGCTCGACGAGAGCTTTAAAATGACACAACACACCATGATTACATCTTGTTGAACTTCCAAGAAAAATAATACTTTATGTGCTCAAACACACATATTTTGTGACTTTTCAAACTTTGAAGCTCGATAGCTTCGGCAAATGAAGACCAAATTTGTTAAAAAAAGTGTCAAATTAATCAGCTCGACAAGGTTATGAAGATGTCACAACACATCATGATTACATCTTGTTGAACTTCCAAGAAAAATAGTACGTTATGTGCTCAAACACACAACTTTTGTGACTTTTCAAACTTTGAAGATCGATAACTTCGGCATATGTGGACCAAATTTCTTAAACAAAGTGTCAAAGTAATCACCTCAACGAGATTTTGAAGATGTCACAACACATTGTGATTGCATCTTGTTGAACTTCCAAGAAAAATAATACTTTATGTGCTCAAACACACATATTTTGAGACTTTTCAAACTTTGAAGCTCGATAGCTTCGGCAAATGAAGACCAAATTTGTTAAAAAAAGTGTCAAATTAATCAGCTCGACAAGGTTATGAAGATGTCACAACACATCATGATTACATCTTGTTGAACTTCCAAGAAAAATAGTACTTTATGTGCTCAAACACACAACTTTTGTGACTTTTCAAACTTTGAAGCTCGATAACTTTGGCAAATGTGGACCAAATTTGTTAACCAAAGTGTCAAATTAATCAGCTTGACGAGATCTTTAAAATAACATAACAATTCATGATTGCATCTTGTTGAATTTCCAAGAAAAATAGTACTTTATGTGCTCACACACACCTGTTTTGTGACTTTTCAAAATTTGAAGCTCGATAACTTTGGCAAATGTGGACCAAATTCGTTAACCAAAGTGTCAAATTAATCAGCTCGACGAGATCTTTAAAATGACACAACACATCATGATTACATCTTGTTGAACTTCCAGGAAAAATAGTACTTTATGTGCTCAAACACACAACTTTTGTGACTTTTCAAATTTTGAAGCTCGATAGCTTCGGCAAATGAAGACCAAATTTGTTAAACAAAGTGTCAAATTAATCAGCTCGACGAGAGCTTTAAAATGACACAACACACCATGATTACATCTTGTTGAACTTCCAAGAAAAATAATACTTTATGTGCTCAAACACACATATTTTGTGACTTTTCAAACTTTGAAGCTCGATAACTTTGGCAAATGTGGACCAAATTTGTTAACCAAAGTGTCAAATTAATCAGCTCGACGAGATTTTGAAGATGTCACAACACATCATGATTGCATCTTGTTGAATTTCCAAGAAAAATAGTACTTTATGTGCTGAAACACACAACTTTTGTGACTTTTCAAACTTTGAAGCTCGATAGCTTCGGCAAATGAAGACCAAATTTGTTAAACAAAGTGTCAAATTAATCAGCTCGACAAGGTTATGAAGATGTCACAACACATCATGATTACATCTTGTTGAACTTCCATGAAAAATAGTACTTTATGTGCTCAAACACACAACTTTTGTGACTTTTCAAACTTTGAAGCTCGATAACTTTGGCAAATGTGGACCAAATTTGTTAACCAAAGTGTCAAATTAATCAGCTTGACGAGATCTTTAAAATAACATAACAATTCATGATTGCATCTTGTTGAATTTCCAAGAAAAATAGTACTTTATGTGCTCACACACACCTGTTTTGTGACTTTTCAAAATTTGAAGCTCGATAACTTTGGCAAATGTGGACCAAATTCGTTAACCAAAGTGTCAAATTAATCAGCTCGACGAGATCTTTAAAATGACACAACAATTCATGATTGCATCTTGTTGAATTTCCAAGAAAAATAGTACTTTATGTGCTCAAACACACATATTTTGTTACTTTTCAAACATTGAAGCTCGATAGCTTCGGCAAATGAAGACCAAATTTGTTAACCAAAGTGTCAAATTAATCAGCTCGACGAGATCTTTAAAATGACACAACACATCATGATTACATCTTGTTGAACTTCCAGGAAAAATAGTACTTTATGTGCTCAAACACACATATTTTGTTACTTTTCAAACATTGAAGCTCGATAACTTCGGCAAATGAGGACCAAATTTGTTAAACAAAGTGTCAAATTAATCAGCTCGACGAGAGCTTTAAAATGACACAACACACCATGATTACATCTTGTTGAACTTCCAAGAAAAATAATACTTTATGTGCTCAAACACACATATTTTGTGACTTTTCAAACTTTGAAGCTCGATAGCTTCGGCAAATGAAGACCAAATTTGTTAAAAAAAGTGTCAAATTAATCAGCTCGACAAGGTTATGAAGATGTCACAACACATCATGATTACATCTTGTTGAACTTCCAAGAAAAATAGTACTTTATGTGCTCAAACACACAACTTTTGTGACTTTTCAAACTTTGAAGATCGATAACTTCGGCATATGTGGACCAAATTTCTTAAACAAAGTGTCAAAGTAATCACCTCAACGAGATTTTGAAGATGTCACAACACATTGTGATTGCATCTTGTTGAACTTCCAAGAAAAATAATACTTTATGTGCTCAAACACACATATTTTGAGACTTTTCAAACTTTGAAGCTCGATAGCTTCGGCAAATGAAGACCAAATTTGTTAAAAAAAGTGTCAAATTAATCAGCTCGACAAGGTTATGAAGATGTCACAACACATCATGATTACATCTTGTTGAACTTCCAAGAAAAATAGTACTTTATGTGCTCAAACACACAACTTTTGTGACTTTTCAAACTTTGAAGCTCGATAACTTTGGCAAATGTGGACCAAATTTGTTAACCAAAGTGTCAAATTAATCAGCTTGACGAGATCTTTAAAATAACATAACAATTCATGATTGCATCTTGTTGAATTTCCAAGAAAAATAGTACTTTATGTGCTCACACACACCTGTTTTGTGACTTTTCAAAATTTGAAGCTCGATAACTTTGGCAAATGTGGACCAAATTCGTTAACCAAAGTGTCAAATTAATCAGCTCGACGAGATCTTTAAAATGACACAACACATCATGATTACATCTTGTTGAACTTCCAGGAAAAATAGTACTTTATGTGCTCAAACACACATATTTTGTTACTTTTCAAACATTGAAGCTCGATAACTTCGGCAAATGAGGACCAAATTTGTTAAACAAAGTGTCAAATTAATCAGCTCGACGAGAGCTTTAAAATGACACAACACACCATGATTACATCTTGTTGAACTTCCAAGAAAAATAATACTTTATGTGCTCAAACACACATATTTTGTGACTTTTCAAACTTTGAAGCTCGATAGCTTCGGCAAATGAAGACCAAATTTGTTAAAAAAAGTGTCAAATTAATCAGCTCGACAAGGTTATGAAGATGTCACAACACATCATGATTACATCTTGTTGAACTTCCAAGAAAAATAGTACTTTATGTGCTCAAACACACAACTTTTGTGACTTTTCAAACTTTGAAGATCGATAACTTCGGCATATGTGGACCAAATTTCTTAAACAAAGTGTCAAAGTAATCACCTCAACGAGATTTTGAAGATGTCACAACACATTGTGATTGCATCTTGTTGAACTTCCAAGAAAAATAATACTTTATGTGCTCAAACACACATATTTTGAGACTTTTCAAACTTTGAAGCTCGATAGCTTCGGCAAATGAAGACCAAATTTGTTAAAAAAAGTGTCAAATTAATCAGCTCGACAAGGTTATGAAGATGTCACAACACATCATGATTACATCTTGTTGAACTTCCAAGAAAAATAGTACTTTATGTGCTCAAACACACAACTTTTGTGACTTTTCAAACTTTGAAGCTCGATAACTTTGGCAAATGTGGACCAAATTTGTTAACCAAAGTGTCAAATTAATCAGCTTGACGAGATCTTTAAAATAACATAACAATTCATGATTGCATCTTGTTGAATTTCCAAGAAAAATAGTACTTTATGTGCTCAAACACACAACTTTTGTGACTTTTCAAACTTTGAAGCTCGATAGCTTCGGCAAATGAAGACCAAATTTGTTAAACAAAGTGTCAAATCAATCAGCTCGACAAGGTTATGAAGATGTCACAACACATCATGATTACATCTTGTTGAACGTCCAAGAAAAATAGTACTTTATGTGCTCAAACACACAACTTTTGTGACTTTTCAAATTTTGAAGCTCGATAGCTTCGGCAAATGAAGACCAAATTTGTTAAACAAAGTGTCAAATTAATCAGCTCGACAAGGTTATGAAGATGTCACAACACATCATGATTACATCTTGTTGAACTTCCAAGAAAAATAGTACTATATATGCTCAAACACACAACTTTTGTGACTTTTCAAATTTTGAAGCTCGATAGCTTCGGCAAATGAAGACCAAATTTGTTAAACAAAGTGTCAAATTAATCAGCTCGACAAGGTTATGAAGATGTCACAACACATCATGATTACATCTTGTTGAACTTCCAAGAAAAATAGTACTATATGTGCTCAAACACACAACTTTTGTGACTTTTCAAACTTTGAAGCTCGATAGCTTCGGCAAATGAAGACCAAATTTGTTAAACAAAGTGTCAAATCAATCAGCTCGACAAGGTTATGAAGATGTCACAACACATCATGATTACATCTTGTTGAACGTCCAAGAAAAATAGTACTTTATGTGCTCAAACACACAACTTTTGTGACTTTTCAAACTTTGAAGCTCGATAGCTTCGGCAAATGAAGACCAAATTTGTTAAACAAAGTGTCAAATTAATCAGCTCGACGAGATCTTTAAAATGACACAACAATTCATGATTGCGTCTTGTTGAATTTCCATGAAAAATAGTACTTTATGTGCTCAAACACACAACTTTTGTGACTTTTCAAACTTTGAAGCTCGATAGCTTCGGCAAATGAAGACCAAATTTGTTAAACAAAGTGTCAAATCAATCAGCTCGACAAGGTTATGAAGATGTCACAACACATCATGATTACATCTTGTTGAACGTCCAAGAAAAATAGTACTTTATGTGCTCAAACACACAACTTTTGTGACTTTTCAAACTTTGAAGCTCGATAACTTCGGCATATGTGGACCAAATTTCTTAAACAAAGTGTCAAAGTAATCACCTCAACGAGATTTTGAAGATGTCACAACACATCATGATTACATCTTGTTGAACTTCCAGGAAAAATAGTACTTTATGTGCTCACACACACCTGTTTTGTGACTTTTCAAACTTTGAAGCTCGATAACTTCGGCATATGTGGACCAAATTTCTTAAACAAAGTGTCAAAGTAATCACCTCAACGAGATTTTGAAGATGTCACAACACATCATGATTACATCTTGTTGAACTTCCAGGAAAAATAGTACTTTATGTGCTCAAACACACAACTTTTGTGACTTTTCAAATTTTGAAGCTCGATAGCTTCGGCAAATGAAGACCAAATTTGTTAAACAAAGTGTCAAATTAATCAGCTCGACGAGAGCTTTAAAATGACACAACACATCATGATTACATCTTGTCGAATTTCCAAGAAAAATAGTACTTTATGTGCTCAAACACACAACTTTTGTGACTTTTCAAACTTTGAAGCTCGATAACTTCGGCAAATGAGGACCAAATTTGTTAAACAGAGTGTCAAATTAATCACCTCAACGAGATTTTGAAGATGTCACAACACATCATGATTGCATCTCGTTGAATTTCCAAGAAAAATAGTACTTTATGTGCTCAAACACACAATTTTTGTGACTTTTCAAACTTTGAAGCTCGATAGCTTCGGCAAATGAAGACCAAATTTGTTAAACAAAGTGTCAAATTAATCAGCTCGACAAGGTTATGAAGATGTCACAACACATCATGATTACATCTTGTTGAACTTCCAAGAAAAATAGTACTTTATGTGCTCAAACACACAACTTTTGTGACTTTTCAAACTTTGAAGCTCGATAGCTTCGGCAAATGAGGACCAAATTTGTTAAACAGAGTGTCAAATTAATCACCTCAACGAGATTTTGAAGATGTCACAACACATCATGATTACATCTTGTTGAACTTCCAGGAAAAATAGTACTTTATGTGCTCAAACACACAACTTTTGTGACTTTTCAAACTTTGAAGCTCGATAACTTCGGCAAATATGGACCAAATTCCTTAAACAAAGTGTCAAAGTAATAACCTCAACGAGATTTTGAAGATATTACAACACATCATGATTGCATCTTGTTGAATTTCCAAGAAAAATAGTACTTTATGTGCTCAAACACACATATTTTGTGACTTTTCAAACTTTGAAGCTCGATAACTTTGGCAAATGTGGACCAAATTTGTTAACCAAAGTGTCAAATTAATCAGCTCGACGAGATCTTTAAAATGACACAACACACCATGATTACATCTTGTTGAACTTCCAAGAAAAATAGTACTTTATGTGCTCAAACACACAACTTTTGTGACTTTTCAAATTTTGAAGCTCGATAGCTTCGGCAAATGAAGACCAAATTTGTTAAACAAAGTGTCAAATTAATCAGCTCGACGAGATTTTGAATATGTCACAACACATCATAATTGCATCTTGTTGAATTTCCAAGAAAAATAGTACTTTATGTGCTCAAACACACATATTTTGTGACTTTTCAAATTTTGAAGCTCGATAACTTCGGCAAATGAGGACCAAATTTGTTAAACAGAGTGTCAAATTAATCACCTCAACGAGATTTTGAATATGTCACAACACATCATGATTGCATCTTGTCGAATTTCCAAAAAAAATAGTACTTTATGTGCTCAAACACACATATTTTGTTACTTTTCAAACATTGAAGCTCGATAACTTCGGCAAATGAGGACCAAATTTGTTAAACAGAGTGTCAAATTAATCACCTCAACGAGATTTTGAAGATGTCACAACACATCATGATTACATCTTGTTGAACTTCCAAGAAAAATAGTACTTTATGTGCTCAAACACACAACTTTTGTGACTTTTCAAACTTTGAAGCTCGATAGCTTCGGCAAATGAAGACCAAATTTGTTAAACAAAGTGTCAAATTAATCAGCTCGACGAGATCTTTAAAATGACACAACACACCATGATTACATCTTGTTGAACTTCCAAGAAAAATAATACTTTATGTGCTCAAACACACATATTTTGTGACTTTTCAAACTTTGAAGCTCGATAGCATCGGCAAATGAAGACCAAATTTGTTAAACAAAGTGTCAAATTAATCAGCTCGACAAGGTTATGAAGATGTCACAACACATCATGATTACATCTTGTTGACCTTCCAAGAAAAATAGTACTTTATGTGCTCAAACACACATATTTTGTGACTTTTCAAACTTTGAAGCTCGATAACTTTGGCAAATGTGGACCAAATTTGTTAACCAAAGTGTCAAATTAATCAGCTCGACGAGATCTTTAAAATGACACAACACACCATGATTACATCTTGTTGAACTTCCAAGAAAAATAGTACTTTATGTGCTCAAACACACAACTTTTGTGACTTTTCAAACTTTGAAGCTCGATAGCTTCGGCAAATGAGGACCAAATTTGTTAAACAGAGTGTCAAATTAATCACCTCAACGAGATTTTGAAGATGTCACAACACATCATGATTACATCTTGTTGAACTTCCAAGAATAATAGTACTTTATGTGCTCAAACACACAACTTTTGTGACTTTTCAAACTTTGAAGCTCGATAGCTTCGGCAAATGAAGACCAAATTTGTTAAACAAAGTGTCAAATTAATCAGCTCGACGAGATTTTGAAGATGTCACAACACATCATGATTACATCTTGTTGAACTTCCAGGAAAAATAGTACTTTATGTGCTCAAACACACAACTTTTGTGACTTTTCAAACTTTGAAGCTCGATAACTTCGGCAAATGTGGAACAAATTCCTTAAACAAAGTGTCAAAGTAATAACCTCAACGAGATTTTGAAGATATCACAACAGATCGTGATTGCATCTTGTTGAACTTCCAAGAAAAATAATACTTTATGTGCTCAAACACACATATTTTGTGACTTTTCAAACTTGAAGCTCGATAGCTTCGGCAAATGAAGTCCAAATTTGTTAAACAAAGTGTCAAATTAATCTGCTCGACGAGATTTTGAAGATGTCACAACACATCATGATTACATCTTGTTGAACTTCCAGGAAAAATAGTACTTTATGTGCTCAAACACACAACTTTTGTGACTTTTCAAACTTTGAAGCTCGATAGCTTCGGCAAATGAGGACCAAATTTGTTAAACAGAGTGTCAAATTAATCACCTCAACGAGATTTTGAAGATGTCACAACACATCATGATTATATCTTGTTGAACTTCCAAGAAAAATAGTACTTTATGTGCTCAAACACACAACTTTTGTGACTTTTCAAACTTTGAAGCTCGATAGCTTCGGCAAATGAAGACCAAATTTGTTAAACAGAGTGTCAAATTAATCACCTCAACGAGATTTTGAAGATGTCACAACACATCATGATTACATCTTGTTGAACTTCCAGGAAAAATAGTACTTTATGTGCTCAAACACACAACTTTTGTGACTTTTCAAACTTTGAAGCTCGATAACTTCGGCAAATATGGACCAAATTCCTTAAACAAAGTGTCAAAGTAATAACCTCAACGAGATTTTGAAGATATTACAACACATCATGATTGCATCTTGTTGAATTTCCAAGAAAAATAGTACTTTATGTGCTCAAACACACATATTTTGTGACTTTTCAAACTTTGAAGCTCGATAACTTTGGCAAATGTGGACCAAATTTGTTAACCAAAGTGTCAAATTAATCAGCTCAAGGAGATTTTGAAGATGTCACAACACATCATGATTACATCTTGTTGAACTTCCAGGAAAAATAGTATTTTATGTGCTCAAACACACAACTTTTGTGACTTTTCAAACTTTGAAGCTCGATAGCTTCGGCAAATGAAGACCAAATTTGTTAAACAAAGTGTCAAATTAATCAGCTCGACAAGGTTATGAAGATGTCACAACACATCATGATTACATCTTGTTGAACTTCCAAGAAAAATAGTACTTTATGTGCTCAAACACAACTTTTGTGACTTTTCAAACTTTGAAGCTCGATAGGTTCGGCAAATGAAGACCAAATTTGTTAAACAAAGTGTCAAATTAATCAGCTCGACGAGATTTTGAATATGTCACAACACATCATGATTACATCTTGTTGAACTTCCAGGAAAAATAGTACTTTATGTGCTCAAACACACATATTTTGTTACTTTTCAAACATTGAAGCTCGATAACTTCGGCAAATGAGGACCAAATTTGTTAAACAGAGTGTCAAATTAATCACCTCAACGAGATTTTGAATATGTCACAACACATCATGATTGCATCTTGTCGAATTTCCAAAAAAAATAGTACTTTATTTGCTCAAACACACATATTTTGTGACTTTTCAAACTTTGAAGCTCGATAACTTCGGCAAATGTGGACCAAATTTCTTACACAAAGTGTCAAATTAATCAGCTCCACGAGATTTTGAAGATGTCACAACACATCATGATTACATCTTGTTGAACTTCCAGGAAAAATAGTACTTTATGTGCTCAAACACACATATTTTGTTACTTTTCAAACATTGAAGCTCGATAACTTCGGCAAATGAGGACCAAATTTGTTAAACAGAGTGTCAAATTAATCACCTCAACGAAATTTTGAAGATGTCACAACACATCATGATTACATCTTGTTGAACTTCCAAGAAAAATAGTACTTTATGTGCTCAAACACACAACTTTTGTGACTTTTCAAACTTTGAAGCTCGATAGCTTCGGCAAATGAGGACCAAATTTGTTAAACAGAGTGTCAAATTAATCACCTCAACGAGATTTTGAAGATGTCACAACACATCATGATTACATCTTGTTGAACTTCCAAGAAAAATAGTACTTTATGTGCTCAAACACACAACTTTTGTGACTTTTCAAACTTTGAAGCTCGATAGCTTCGGCAAATGAAGACCAAATTTGTTAAACAAAGTGTCAAATTAATCAGCTCGACGAGATCTTTAAAATGACACAACACACCATGATTACATCTTGTTGAACTTCCAAGAAAAATAATACTTTATGTGCTCAAACACACATATTTTGTGACTTTTCAAACTTTGAAGCTCGATAGCATCGGCAAATGAAGACCAAATTTGTTAAACAAAGTGTCAAATTAATCAGCTCGACAAGGTTATGAAGATGTCACAACACATCATGATTACATCTTGTTGACCTTCCAAGAAAAATAGTACTTTATGTGCTCAAACACACATATTTTGTGACTTTTCAAACTTTGAAGCTCGATAACTTTGGCAAATGTGGACCAAATTTGTTAACCAAAGTGTCAAATTAATCAGCTCGACGAGATCTTTAAAATGACACAACACACCATGATTACATCTTGTTGAACTTCCAAGAAAAATAGTACTTTATGTGCTCAAACACACAACTTTTGTGACTTTTCAAATTTTGAAGCTCGATAGCTTCGGCAAATGAAGACCAAATTTGTTAAACAAAGTGTCAAATTAATCAGCTCGACGAGATTTTGAATATGTCACAACACATCATAATTGCATCTTGTTGAATTTCCAAGAAAAATAGTACTTTATGTGCTCAAACACACATATTTTGTGACTTTTCAAATTTTGAAGCTCGATAACTTCGGCAAATGAGGACCAAATTTGTTAAACAGAGTGTCAAATTAATCACCTCAACGAGATTTTGAATATGTCACAACACATCATGATTGCATCTTGTCGAATTTCCAAAAAAAATAGTACTTTATGTGCTCAAACACACATATTTTGTTACTTTTCAAACATTGAAGCTCGATAACTTCGGCAAATGAGGACCAAATTTGTTAAACAGAGTGTCAAATTAATCACCTCAACGAGATTTTGAAGATGTCACAACACATCATGATTACATCTTGTTGAACTTCCAAGAAAAATAATACTTTATGTGCTCAAACACACAACTTTTGTGACTTTTCAAACTTTGAAGCTCGATAACTTCGGCAAATGTGGAACAAATTCCTTAAACAAAGTGTCAAAGTAATAACCTCAACGAGATTTTGAAGATATCACAACAGATCGTGATTGCATCTTGTTGAACTTCCAAGAAAAATAATACTTTATGTGCTCAAACACACATATTTTGTGACTTTTCAAACTTGAAGCTCGATAGCTTCGGCAAATGAAGACCAAATTTGTTAAACAAAGTGTCAAATTAATCTGCTCGACGAGATTTTGAAGATGTCACAACACATCATGATTACATCTTGTTGAACTTCCAGGAAAAATAGTACTTTATGTGCTCAAACACACAACTTTTGTGACTTTTCAAACTTTGAAGCTCGATAGCTTCGGCAAATGAGGACCAAATTTGTTAAACAGAGTGTCAAATTAATCACCTCAACGAGATTTTGAAGATGTCACAACACATCATGATTACATCTTGTTGAACTTCCAAGAAAAATAGTACTTTATGTGCTCAAACACACAACTTTTGTGACTTTTCAAACTTTGAAGCTCGATAGCTTCGGCAAATGAAGACCAAATTTGTTAAACAAAGTGTCAAATTAATCAGCTCGACGAGATCTTTAAAATGACACAACACACCATGATTACATCTTGTTGAACTTCCAAGAAAAATAATACTTTATGTGCTCAAACACACATATTTTGTGACTTTTCAAACTTTGAAGCTCGATAGCATCGGCAAATGAAGACCAAATTTGTTAAACAAAGTGTCAAATTAATCAGCTCGACAAGGTTATGAAGATGTCACAACACATCATGATTACATCTTGTTGACCTTCCAAGAAAAATAGTACTTTATGTGCTCAAACAAACAACTTTTGTGACTTTTCAAACTTTGAAGCTCGATAACTTCGGCATATGTGGACCAAATTTCTTAAACAAAGTGTCAAAGTAATCACCTCAACGAGATTTTGAAGATGTCACAATACATCATGATTACATCTTGTTGCACTTCCAGGAAAAATAGTACTTTATGTGCTCAAACACACAACTTTTGTGACTTTTCAAACTTTGAAGCTCGATAACTTCGGCAAATATGGACCAAATTCCTTAAACAAAGTGTCAAAGTAATAACCTCAACGAGATTTTGAAGATATTACAACACATCATGATTGCATCTTGTTGAATTTCCAAGAAAAATAGTACTTTATGTGCTCAAACACACATATTTTGTGACTTTTCAAACTTTGAAGCTCGATAACTTTGGCAAATGTGGACCAAATTTGTTAACCAAAGTGTCAAATTAATCAGCTCGACAAGGTTATGAAGATGTCACAACACACCATGATTACATCTTGTTGAACTTCCAAGAAAAATAGTACTTTATGTGCTCAAACACACAACTTTTGTGACTTTTCAAATTTTGAAGCTCGATAGCTTCGGCAAATGAAGACCAAATTTGTTAAACAAAGTGTCAAATTAATCAGCTCGACGAGATTTTGAATATGTCACAACACATCATAATTGCATCTTGTTGAATTTCCAAGAAAAATAGTACTTTATGTGCTCAAACACACATATTTTGTGACTTTTCAAATTTTGAAGCTCGATAACTTCGGCAAATGAGGACCAAATTTGTTAAACAGAGTGTCAAATTAATCACCTCAACGAGATTTTGAATATGTCACAACACATCATGATTGCATCTTGTCGAATTTCCAAAAAAAATAGTACTTTATGTGCTCAAACACACATATTTTGTTACTTTTCAAACATTGAAGCTCGATAACTTCGGCAAATGAGGACCAAATTTGTTAAACAGAGTGTCAAATTAATCACCTCAACGAGATTTTGAAGATGTCACAACACATCATGATTACATCTTGTTGAACTTCCAAGAAAAATAATACTTTATGTGCTCAAACACACATATTTTGTGACTTTTCAAACTTTGAAGCTCGATAACTTCGGCAAATGTGGACCAAATTTGTTAAACAAAGTGTCAAATTAATCAGCTCAAGGAGATTTTGAAGATGTCACAACACATCATGATTACATCTTGTTGAACTTCCAGGAAAAATAGTATTTTATGTGCTCAAACACACAACTTTTGTGACTTTTCAAACTTTGAAGCTCGATAGCTTCGGCAAATGAAGACCAAATTTGTTAAACAAAGTGTCAAATTAATCAGCTCGACAAGGTTATGAAGATGTCACAACACATCATGATTACATCTTGTTGAACTTCCAAGAAAAATAGTACTTTATGTGCTCAAACACAACTTTTGTGACTTTTCAAACTTTGAAGCTCGATAGGTTCGGCAAATGAAGACCAAATTTGTTAAACAAAGTGTCAAATTAATCAGCTCGACGAGATTTTGAATATGTCACAACACATCATGATTGCATCTTGTTGAATTTCCAAGAAAAATAGTACTTTATGTGCTCAAACACACATATTTTGTGACTTTTCAAATTTTGAAGCTCGATAGCTTTGGCAAATGTGGACCAAATTCGTTAACCAAAGTGTCAAATTAATCAGTTCGACGAGATCTTTAAAATGACACAACACATCATGATTACATCTTGTTGAACTTCCAGGAAAAATAGTACTTTATGTGCTCAAACACACATATTTTGTTACTTTTCAAACATTGAAGCTCGATAACTTCGGCAAATGAGGACCAAATTTGTTAAACAGAGTGTCAAATTAATCACCTCAACGAGATTTTGAATATGTCACAACACATCATGATTGCATCTTGTCGAATTTCCAAAAAAAATGGTACTTTATGCGCTCAAACACACATATTTTGTGACTTTTCAAACTTTGAAGCTCGATAACTTCGGCAAATGAGGACCAAATTTGTTAAACAGAGTGTCAAATTAATCACCTCAACGAAATTTTGAAGATGTCACAACACATCATGATTACATCTTGTTGAACTTCCAAGAAAAATAGTACTTTATGTGCTCAAACACACAACTTTTGTGACTTTTCAAACTTTGAAGCTCGATTGCTTCGGCAAATGAAGACCAAATTTGTTAAACAAAGTGTCAAATTAATCAGCTCGACGAGATTTTGAATATGTCACAACACATCATGATTGCATCTTGTTGAATTTCCAAGAAAAATAGTGCTTTATGTGCTCAAACACACAAATTTTGTGACTTTTCAAACTTTGAAGCTCGATAACTTCGGCAAATATGGACCAAATTCCTTAAACAAAGTGTCAAAGTAATAACCTCAACGAGATTTTGAAGATATCACAACACATCATGATTGCATCTTGTTGAATTTCCAAGAAAAATAGTACTTTATGTGCTCAAACACACATATTTTGTGACTTTTCAAACTTTGAAGCTCGATAACTTTGGCAAATGTGGACCAAATTTGTTAACCAAAGTGTCAAATTAATCAGCTCGACGAGATCTTTAAAATGTCGCAACACATCATGATTACATCTTGTTGAACTTCCAAGAAAAATAATACTTTATGTGCTCAAACACACATATTTTGTGACTTTTCAAACTTTGAAGCTCGATAACTTCGGCAAATGTGGACCAAATTTGTTAAACAAAGTGTCAAATTAATCAGCTCAAGGAGATTTTGAAGATGTCACAACACATCATGATTACATCTTGTTGAACTTCCAGGAAAAATAGTACTTTATGTGCTCAAACAAACAACTTTTGTGACTTTTCAAACTTTGAAGCTCGATAACTTCGGCATATGTGGACCAAATTTCTTAAACAAAGTGTCAAAGTAATCACCTCAACGAGATTTTGAAGATGTCACAACACATCATGATTACATCTTGTTGAACTTCCAGGAAAAATAGTATTTTATGTGCTCAAACACACAACTTTTGTGACTTTTCAAACTTTGAAGCTCGATAGCTTCGGCAAATGAAGACCAAATTTGTTAAACAAAGTGTCAAATTAATCAGCTCGACAAGGTTATGAAGATGTCACAACACATCATGATTACATCTTGTTGAACTTCCAAGAAAAATAGTACTTTATGTGCTCAAACACACAACTTTTGTGACTTTTCAAACTTTGAAGCTCGATAGGTTCGGCAAATGAAGACCAAATTTGTTAAACAAAGTGTCAAATTAATCAGCTCGACAAGGTTATGAAGATGTCACAACACATCATGATTACATCTTGTTGAACTTCCAAGAAAAATAGTACTTTATGTGCTCAAACACACAACTTTTGTTACTTTTCAAACATTGAAGCTCGATAACTTCGGCAAATGAGGACCAAATTTGTTAAACAGAGTGTCAAATTAATCACCTCAACGAGATTTTGAAGATGTCACAACACATCATGATTACATCTTGTTGAACTTCCAAGAAAAATAGTACTTTATGTGCTCAAACACACAACTTTTGTGACTTTTCAAACTTTGAAGCTCGATTGCTTCGGCAAATGAAGACCAAATTTGTTAAACAAAGTGTCAAATTAATCAGCTCGACGAGATTTTGAATATGTCACAACACATCATGATTGCATCTTGTTGAATTTCCAAGAAAAATAGTACTTTATGTGCTCAAACACACATATTTTGTGACTTTTCAAATTTTGAAGCTCGATAACTTCGGCAAATGAGGACCAAATTTGTTAAACAGAGTGTCAAATTAATCACCTCAACGAGATTTTGAAGATGTCACAACAAATCATGATTGAATCTTGTTGAATTTCCAAGAAAAATAGTACTTTATGTGCTCAAACACACATATTTTGTGACTTTTCAAATTTTGAAGCTCGATAACTTCGGCAAATGAGGACCAAATTTGTTAAACAGAGTGTCAAATTAATCACCTCAACGAGATTTTGAAGATGTCACAACAAATCATGATTGAATCTTGTTGAATTTCCAAGAAAAATAGTACTTTATGTGCTCAAACACACATATTTTGTGACTTTTCAAATTTTGAAGCTCGATAACTTCGGCAAATGAGGACCAAATTTGTTAAACAGAGTGTCAAATTAATCACCTCAACGAGATTTTGAAGATGTCACAACAAATCATGATTGAATCTTGTTGAATTTCCAAGAAAAATAGTACTTTATGTGCTCAAACACACATATTTTGTGACTTTTCAAACTTTGAAGCTCGATAACTTCGGCAAATGAGGACCAAATTTCTTAAACAAAGTGTCAAAGTAATCACCTCAACGAGATTTTGAAGATGTCACAACACATCATGATTACATCTTGTTGAACTTCCAGGAAAAATAGTACTTTATGTGCTCAAACACACAACTTTTGTGACTTTTCAAACTTTGAAGCTCGATAACTTCGGCATATGTGGACCAAATTTCTTAAACAAAGTGTCAAAGTAATCACCTCAACGAGATTTTGAAGATGTCACAACACATCATGATTACATCTTGTTGAACTTCCAGGAAAAATAGTGCTTTATGTGCTCAAACACACAACTTTTGTGACTTTTCAAACTTTGAAGCTCGATAACTTCGGCAAATATGGACCAAATTCCTTAAACAAAGTGTCAAAGTAATAACCTCAACGAGATTTTGAAGATATCACAACACATCATGATTGCATCTTGTTGAATTTCCAAGAAAAATAGTACTTTATGTGCTCAAACACACATATTTTGTGACTTTTCAAACTTTGAAGCTCGATAACTTTGGCAAATGTGGACCAAATTTGTTAACCAAAGTGTCAAATTAATCAGCTCGACGAGATCTTTAAAATGTCGCAACACATCATGATTACATCTTGTTGAACTTCCAAGAAAAATAATACTTTATGTGCTCAAACACACATATTTTGTGACTTTTCAAACTTTGAAGCTCGATAACTTCGGCAAATGTGGACCAAATTTGTTAAACAAAGTGTCAAATTAATCAGCTCAAGGAGATTTTGAAGATGTCACAACACATCATGATTACATCTTGTTGAACTTCCAGGAAAAATAGTACTTTATGTGCTCAAACACACATATTTTGTTACTTTTCAAACATTGAAGCTCGATAACTTCGGCAAATGAGGACCAAATTTGTTAAACAGAGTGTCAAATTAATCACCTCAACGAGATTTTGAAGATGTCACAACACATCATGATTACATCTTGTTGAACTTCCAGGAAAAATAGTACTTTATGTGCTCAAACACACATATTTTGTTACTTTTCAAACATTGAAGCTCGATAACTTCGGCAAATGAGGACCAAATTTGTTAAACAGAGTGTCAAATTAATCACCTCAACGAGATTTTGAATATGTCACAACACATCATGATTGCATCTTGTCGAATTTCCAAAAAAAAAAGTACTTTATGTGCTCAAACACACATATTTTGTGACTTTTCAAACTTTGAAGCTCGATAACTTCGGCAAATGTGGACCAAATTTCTTACACAAAGTGTCAAATTAATCAGCTCAACGAGATTTTGAAGATGTCACAACACATCATGATTACATCTTGTTGAACTTCCAGGAAAAATAGTACTTTATGTGCTCAAACACACATATTTTGTTACTTTTCAAACATTGAAGCTCGATAACTTCGGCAAATGAGGACCAAATTTGTTAAACAGAGTGTCAAATTAATCACCTCAACGAGATTTTGAAGATGTCACAACACATCATGATTACATCTTGTTGAACTTCCAGGAAAAATAGTACTTTATGTGCTCACACACACCTCTTTTGTGACTTTTCAAAATTTGAAGCTCGATAACTTTGGCAAATGTGGACCAAATTCGTTAACCAAAGTGTCAAATTAATCAGCTCGACGAGATCTTTAAAATGACACAACACATCATGATTACATCTTGTTGAACTTCCAGGAAAAATAGTACTTTATGTGCTCAAACACACATATTTTGTTACTTCTCAAACATTGAAGCTCGATAACTTCGGCAAATGAGGACCAAATTTGTTAAACAGAGTGTCAAATTAATCACCTCAACGAGATTTTGAATATGTCACAACACATCATGATTGCATCTTGTCGAATTTCCAAAAAAAATAGTACTTTATGTGCTCAAACACACATATTTTGTGACTTTTCAAACTTTGAAGCTCGATAACTTCGGCAAATGTGGACCAAATTTCTTACACAAAGTGTCAAATTAATCAGCTCAACGAGATTTTGAAGATGTCACAACACATCATGATTACATCTTGTTGAACTTCCAGGAAAAATAGTACTTTATGTGCTCAAACACACAACTTTTGTGACTTTTCAAACTTTGAAGCTCGATAGCTTCGGCAAATGAAGACCAAATTTGTTAAACAAAGTGTCAAATTAATCAGCTCGACGAGATTTGGAATATGTCACAACACATCATAATTGCAACTTGTTGAATTTCCAAGAAAAATAGTACTTTATGTGCTCAAACACACATATTTTGTGACTTTTCAAATTTTGAAGCTCGATAACTTCGGCAAATGAGGACCAAATTTGTTAAACAGAGTGTCAAATTAATCACCTCAACGAGATTTTGAAGATGTCACAACACATCATGATTGCATCTTGTTGAATTTCCAAGAAAAATAGTACTTTATGTGCTCAAACACACATATTTTGTGACTTTTCAAACTTTGAAGCTCGATAACTTTGGCAAATGTGGACCAAATTTGTTAACCAAAGTGTCAAATTAATCAGCTCGACGAGATCTTTAAAATGACACAACACATCATGATTACATCTTGTTGAACTTCCAAGAAAAATAGTACTTTATGTGCTCAAACACACATATTTTGTGACTTTTCAAACTTTGAAGCTCGATAACTTCGGCAAATGTGGACCAAATTTCTTACACAAAGTGTCAAATTAATCAGCTCAACGAGATTTTGAAGATGTCACAACACATCATGATTACATCTTGTTGAACTTCCAAGAAAAATAGTACTTTATGTGCTCAAACACACATATTTTGTGACTTTTCAAACTTTGAAGCTCGATAACTTCGGCAAATGTGGACCAAATTTCTTACACAAAGTGTCAAATTAATCAGCTCAACGAGATTTTGAAGATGTCACAACACATCATGATTACATCTTGTTGAACTTCCAGGAAAAATAGTACTTTATGTGCTCAAACACACAACTTTTGTGACTTTTCAAACTTTGAAGCTCGATAGCTTCGGCAAATGAAGACCAAATTTGTTAAACAAAGTGTCAAATTAATCAGCTCGACGAGATTTTGAATATGTCACAACACATCATGATTGCATCTTGTTGAATTTCCAAGAAAAATTGTACTTTATGTGCTCAAACACACATATTTTGTGACTTTTCAAACTTTGAAGCTCGATAACTTTGGCAAATGTGGACCAAATTTGTTAACCAAAGTGTCAAATTAATCAGCTCGACGAGATCTTTAAAATGACACAACAATTCATGATTGCATCTTGTTGAATTTCCAAGAAAAATTGTACTTTATGTGCTCAAACACACATATTTTGTGACTTTTCAAACTTTGAAGCTCGATAACTTTGGCAAATGTGGACCAAATTTGTTAACCAAAGTGTCAAATTAATCAGCTCGACGAGATCTTTAAAATGACACAACAATTCATGATTGCATCTTGTTGAATTTCCAAGAAAAATAGTACTTTATGTGCTCAGACACACCTCTTTTGTGACTTTTCAAAATTTGAAGCTCGATAACTTTGGCAAATGTGGACCAAATTTCTTACACAAAGTGTCAAATTAATCAGCTCAACGAGATTTTGAAGATGTCACAACACATCATGATTACATCTTGTTGAACTTCCAGGAAAAATAGTACTTTATGTGCTCAAACACACATATTTTGTTACTTTTCAAACATTGAAGCTCGATAACTTCGGCAAATGAGGACCAAATTTGTTAAACAGAGTGTCAAATTAATCACCTCAACGAGATTTTGAAGATGTCACAACACATCATGATTACATCTTGTTGAACTTCCAGGAAAAATAGTACTTTATGTGCTCAAACACACAACTTTTGTGACTTTTCAAACTTTGAAGCTCGATAACTTCGGCAAATGAGGACCAAATTTGTTAAACAAAGTGTCAAATTAATCAGCTCGACGAGATTTGGAATATGTCACAACACATCATAATTGCAACTTGTTGAATTTCCAAGAAAAATAGTACTTTATGTGCTCAAACACACATATTTTGTGACTTTTCAAATTTTGAAGCTCGATAACTTCGGCAAATGAGGACCAAATTTGTTAAACAGAGTGTCAAATTAATCACCTCAACGAGATTTTGAAGATGTCACAACACATCATGATTGCATCTTGTTGAATTTCCAAGAAAAATAGTACTTTATGTGCTCAAACACACATATTTTGTGACTTTTCAAACTTTGAAGCTCGATAACTTTGGCAAATGTGGACCAAATTTGTTAACCAAAGTGTCAAATTAATCAGCTCGACGAGATCTTTAAAATGACACAACACATCATGATTACATCTTGTTGAACTTCCAAGAAAAATAGTACTTTATGTGCTCAAACACACATATTTTGTGACTTTTCAAACTTTGAAGCTCGATAACTTCGGCAAATGTGGACCAAATTTCTTACACAAAGTGTCAAATTAATCAGCTCAACGAGATTTTGAAGATGTCACAACACATCATGATTACATCTTGTTGAACTTCCAAGAAAAATAGTACTTTATGTGCTCAAACACACATATTTTGTGACTTTTCAAACTTTGAAGCTCGATAACTTCGGCAAATGTGGACCAAATTTCTTACACAAAGTGTCAAATTAATCAGCTCAACGAGATTTTGAAGATGTCACAACACATCATGATTACATCTTGTTGAACTTCCAGGAAAAATAGTACTTTATGTGCTCAAACACACAACTTTTGTGACTTTTCAAACTTTGAAGCTCGATAGCTTCGGCAAATGAAGACCAAATTTGTTAAACAAAGTGTCAAATTAATCAGCTCGACGAGATTTTGAATATGTCACAACACATCATGATTGCATCTTGTTGAATTTCCAAGAAAAATTGTACTTTATGTGCTCAAACACACATATTTTGTGACTTTTCAAACTTTGAAGCTCGATAACTTTGGCAAATGTGGACCAAATTTGTTAACCAAAGTGTCAAATTAATCAGCTCGACGAGATCTTTAAAATGACACAACAATTCATGATTGCATCTTGTTGAATTTCCAAGAAAAATTGTACTTTATGTGCTCAAACACACATATTTTGTGACTTTTCAAACTTTGAAGCTCGATAACTTTGGCAAATGTGGACCAAATTTGTTAACCAAAGTGTCAAATTAATCAGCTCGACGAGATCTTTAAAATGACACAACAATTCATGATTGCATCTTGTTGAATTTCCAAGAAAAATAGTACTTTATGTGCTCAGACACACCTCTTTTGTGACTTTTCAAAATTTGAAGCTCGATAACTTTGGCAAATGTGGACCAAATTTCTTACACAAAGTGTCAAATTAATCAGCTCAACGAGATTTTGAAGATGTCACAACACATCATGATTACATCTTGTTGAACTTCCAGGAAAAATAGTACTTTATGTGCTCAAACACACATATTTTGTTACTTTTCAAACATTGAAGCTCGATAACTTCGGCAAATGAGGACCAAATTTGTTAAACAGAGTGTCAAATTAATCACCTCAACGAGATTTTGAAGATGTCACAACACATCATGATTACATCTTGTTGAACTTCCAGGAAAAATAGTACTTTATGTGCTCAAACACACAACTTTTGTGACTTTTCAAACTTTGAAGCTCGATAACTTCGGCAAATGAGGACCAAATTTGTTAAACAGAGTGTCAAATTAATCACCTCAACGAGATTTTGAAGATGTCACAACACATCATGATTACATCTTGTTGAACTTCCAGGAAAAATAGTACTTTATGTGCTCAAACACACATATTTTGTGACTTTTCAAACTTTGAAGCTCGATAACTTCGGCAAATGTGGACCAAATTTCTTACACAAAGTGTCAAATTAATCAGCTCAACGAGATTTTGAAGATGTCACAACACATCATGATTACATCTTGTTGAACTTCCAGGAAAAATAGTACTTTATGTGCTCAAACACACATATTTTGTTACTTTTCAAACATTGAAGCTCGATAACTTCGGCAAATGAGGACCAAATTTGTTAAACAGAGTGTCAAATTAATCACCTCAACGAGATTTTGAAGATGTCACAACACATCATGATTACATCTTGTTGAACTTCCAGGAAAAATAGTACTTTATGTGCTCACACACACCTCTTTTGTGACTTTTCAAAATTTGAAGCTCGATAACTTTGGCAAATGTGGACCAAATTCGTTAACCAAAGTGTCAAATTAATCAGCTCGACGAGATCTTTAAAATGACACAACACATCATGATTACATCTTGTTGAACTTCCAGGAAAAATAGTACTTTATGTGCTCAAACACACATATTTTGTTACTTCTCAAACATTGAAGCTCGATAACTTCGGCAAATGAGGACCAAATTTGTTAAACAGAGTGTCAAATTAATCACCTCAACGAGATTTTGAATATGTCACAACACATCATGATTGCATCTTGTCGAATTTCCAAAAAAAATAGTACTTTATGTGCTCAAACACACATATTTTGTGACTTTTCAAACTTTGAAGCTCGATAACTTCGGCAAATGTGGACCAAATTTCTTACACAAAGTGTCAAATTAATCAGCTCAACGAGATTTTGAAGATGTCACAACACATCATGGTTACATCTTGTTGAACTTCCAGGAAAAATAGTACTTTATGTGCTCAAACACACAACTTTTGTGACTTTTCAAACTTTGAAGCTCGATAGCTTCGGCAAATGAAGACCAAATTTGTTAAACAAAGTGTCAAATTAATCAGCTCGACGAGATTTTGAATGTGTCACAACACATCATAATTGCAACTTGTTGAATTTCCAAGAAAAATAGTACTTTATGAGCTCAAACACACATATTTTGTAACTTTTCAAATTTTGAAGCTCGATAACTTCGGCAAATGAGGACCAAATTTGTTAAACAGAGTGTCAAATTAATCACCTCAACGAGATTTTGAAGATGTCACAACACATCATGATTGCATCTTGTTGAATTTCCAAGAAAAATAGTACTTTATGTGCTCAAACACACATATTTTGTGACTTTTCAAACTTTGAAGCTCGATAACTTTGGCAAATGTGGACCAAATTTGTTAACCAAAGTGTCAAATTAATCAGCTCGACGAGATCTTTAAAATGACACAACACATCATGATTACATCTTGTTGAACTTCCAAGAAAAATAGTACTTTATGTGCTCAAACACACATATTTTGTGACTTTTCAAACTTTGAAGCTCGATAACTTCGGCAAATGTGGACCAAATTTCTTACACAAAGTGTCAAATTAATCAGCTCAACGAGATTTTGAAGATGTCACAACACATCATGATTACATCTTGTTGAACTTCCAGGAAAAATAGTACTTTATGTGCTCAAACACACAACTTTTGTGACTTTTCAAACTTTGAAGCTCGATAGCTTCGGCAAATGAAGACCAAATTTGTTAAACAAAGTGTCAAATTAATCAGCTCGACGAGATTTTGAATATGTCACAACACATCATAATTGCAACTTGTTGAATTTCCAAGAAAAATAGTACTTTATGTGCTCAAACACACATATTTTGTGACTTTTCAAATTTTGAAGCTCGATAACTTCGGCAAATGAGGACCAAATTTGTTAAACAGAGTGTCAAATTAATCACCTCAACGAGATTTTGAAGATGTCACAACACATCATGATTGCATCTTGTTGAATTTCCAAGAAAAATAGTACTTTATGTGCTCAAACACACATATTTTGTGACTTTTCAAACTTTGAAGCTCGATAACTTTGGCAAATGTGGACCAAATTTGTTAACCAAAGTGTCAAATTAATCAGCTCGACGAGATCTTTAAAATGACACAACACATCATGATTACATCTTGTTGAACTTCCAAGAAAAATAGTACTTTATGTGCTCAAACACACATATTTTGTGACTTTTCAAACTTTGAAGCTCGATAACTTCGGCAAATGTGGACCAAATTTCTTACACAAAGTGTCAAATTAATCAGCTCAACGAGATTTTGAAGATGTCACAACACATCATGATTACATCTTGTTGAACTTCCAAGAAAAATAGTACTTTATGTGCTCAAACACACATATTTTGTGACTTTTCAAACTTTGAAGCTCGATAACTTCGGCAAATGTGGACCAAATTTCTTACACAAAGTGTCAAATTAATCAGCTCAACGAGATTTTGAAGATGTCACAACACATCATGATTACATCTTGTTGAACTTCCAGGAAAAATAGTACTTTATGTGCTCAAACACACAACTTTTGTGACTTTTCAAACTTTGAAGCTCGATAGCTTCGGCAAATGAAGACCAAATTTGTTAAACAAAGTGTCAAATTAATCAGCTCGACGAGATTTTGAATATGTCACAACACATCATGATTGCATCTTGTTGAATTTCCAAGAAAAATTGTACTTTATGTGCTCAAACACACATATTTTGTGACTTTTCAAACTTTGAAGCTCGATAACTTTGGCAAATGTGGACCAAATTTGTTAACCAAAGTGTCAAATTAATCAGCTCGACGAGATCTTTAAAATGACACAACAATTCATGATTGCATCTTGTTGAATTTCCAAGAAAAATTGTACTTTATGTGCTCAAACACACATATTTTGTGACTTTTCAAACTTTGAAGCTCGATAACTTTGGCAAATGTGGACCAAATTTGTTAACCAAAGTGTCAAATTAATCAGCTCGACGAGATCTTTAAAATGACACAACAATTCATGATTGCATCTTGTTGAATTTCCAAGAAAAATAGTACTTTATGTGCTCAGACACACCTCTTTTGTGACTTTTCAAAATTTGAAGCTCGATAACTTTGGCAAATGTGGACCAAATTTCTTACACAAAGTGTCAAATTAATCAGCTCAACGAGATTTTGAAGATGTCACAACACATCATGATTACATCTTGTTGAACTTCCAGGAAAAATAGTACTTTATGTGCTCAAACACACATATTTTGTTACTTTTCAAACATTGAAGCTCGATAACTTCGGCAAATGAGGACCAAATTTGTTAAACAGAGTGTCAAATTAATCACCTCAACGAGATTTTGAAGATGTCACAACACATCATGATTACATCTTGTTGAACTTCCAGGAAAAATAGTACTTTATGTGCTCAAACACACAACTTTTGTGACTTTTCAAACTTTGAAGCTCGATAACTTCGGCAAATGAGGACCAAATTTGTTAAACAGAGTGTCAAATTAATCAGCTCGACGAGATTTTGAAGATGTCACAACACATCATGATTACATCTTGTTGAACTTCCAGGAAAAATAGTACTTTATGTGCTCAAACACACATATTTTGTGACTTTTCAAACTTTGAAGCTCGATAACTTCGGCAAATGTGGACCAAATTTCTTACACAAAGTGTCAAATTAATCAGCTCAACGAGATTTTGAAGATGTCACAACACATCATGATTACATCTTGTTGAACTTCCAGGAAAAATAGTACTTTATGTGCTCAAACACACATATTTTGTTACTTTTCAAACATTGAAGCTCGATAACTTCGGCAAATGAGGACCAAATTTGTTAAACAGAGTGTCAAATTAATCACCTCAACGAGATTTTGAAGATGTCACAACACATCATGATTACATCTTGTTGAACTTCCAGGAAAAATAGTACTTTATGTGCTCACACACACCTCTTTTGTGACTTTTCAAAATTTGAAGCTCGATAACTTTGGCAAATGTGGACCAAATTCGTTAACCAAAGTGTCAAATTAATCAGCTCGACGAGATCTTTAAAATGACACAACACATCATGATTACATCTTGTTGAACTTCCAAGAAAAATAGTACTTTATGTGCTCAAACACACATATTTTGTGACTTTTCAAACTTTGAAGCTCGATAACTTCGGCAAATGTGGACCAAATTTCTTACACAAAGTGTCAAATTAATCAGCTCAACGAGATTTTGAAGATGTCACAACACATCATGATTACATCTTGTTGAACTTCCAGGAAAAATAGTACTTTATGTGCTCAAACACACAACTTTTGTGACTTTTCAAACTTTGAAGCTCGATAGCTTCGGCAAATGAAGACCAAATTTGTTAAACAAAGTGTCAAATTAATCAGCTCAACGAGATTTTGAAGATGTCACAACACATCATGATTACATCTTGTTGAACTTCCAAGAAAAATAGTACTTTATGTGCTCAAACACACATATTTTGTGACTTTTCAAACTTTGAAGCTCGATAACTTCGGCAAATGTGGACCAAATTTCTTACACAAAGTGTCAAATTAATCAGCTCAACGAGATTTTGAAGATGTCACAACACATCATGATTACATCTTGTTGAACTTCCAGGAAAAATAGTACTTTATGTGCTCAAACACACAACTTTTGTGACTTTTCAAACTTTGAAGCTCGATAGCTTCGGCAAATGAAGACCAAATTTGTTAAACAAAGTGTCAAATTAATCAGCTCGACGAGATTTTGAATATGTCACAACACATCATGATTGCATCTTGTTGAATTTCCAAGAAAAATTGTACTTTATGTGCTCAAACACACATATTTTGTGACTTTTCAAACTTTGAAGCTCGATAACTTTGGCAAATGTGGACCAAATTTGTTAACCAAAGTGTCAAATTAATCAGCTCGACGAGATCTTTAAAATGACACAACAATTCATGATTGCATCTTGTTGAATTTCCAAGAAAAATTGTACTTTATGTGCTCAAACACACATATTTTGTGACTTTTCAAACTTTGAAGCTCGATAACTTTGGCAAATGTGGACCAAATTTGTTAACCAAAGTGTCAAATTAATCAGCTCGACGAGATCTTTAAAATGACACAACAATTCATGATTGCATCTTGTTGAATTTCCAAGAAAAATAGTACTTTATGTGCTCAGACACACCTCTTTTGTGACTTTTCAAAATTTGAAGCTCGATAACTTCGGCAAATGTGGACCAAATTTCTTACACAAAGTGTCAAATTAATCAGCTCAACGAGATTTTGAAGATGTCACAACACATCATGATTACATCTTGTTGAACTTCCAGGAAAAATAGTACTTTATGTGCTCAAACACACAACTTTTGTGACTTTTCAAACTTTGAAGCTCGATAGCTTCGGCAAATGAAGACCAAATTTGTTAAACAAAGTGTCAAATTAATCAGCTCGACGAGATTTTGAATATGTCACAACACATCATGATTGCATCTTGTTGAATTTCCAAGAAAAATTGTACTTTATGTGCTCAAACACACATATTTTGTGACTTTTCAAACTTTGAAGCTCGATAACTTTGGCAAATGTGGACCAAATTTGTTAACCAAAGTGTCAAATTAATCAGCTCGACGAGATCTTTAAAATGACACAACAATTCATGATTGCATCTTGTTGAATTTCCAAGAAAAATTGTACTTTATGTGCTCAAACACACATATTTTGTGACTTTTCAAACTTTGAAGCTCGATAACTTTGGCAAATGTGGACCAAATTTGTTAACCAAAGTGTCAAATTAATCAGCTCGACGAGATCTTTAAAATGACACAACAATTCATGATTGCATCTTGTTGAATTTCCAAGAAAAATAGTACTTTATGTGCTCAGACACACCTCTTTTGTGACTTTTCAAAATTTGAAGCTCGATAACTTTGGCAAATGTGGACCAAATTTCTTACACAAAGTGTCAAATTAATCAGCTCAACGAGATTTTGAAGATGTCACAACACATCATGATTACATCTTGTTGAACTTCCAGGAAAAATAGTACTTTATGTGTTCAAACACACATATTTTGTTACTTTTCAAACATTGAAGCTCGATAACTTCGGCAAATGAGGACCAAATTTGTTAAACAGAGTGTCAAATTAATCACCTCAACGAGATTTTGAAGATGTCACAACACATCATGATTACATCTTGTTGAACTTCCAGGAAAAATAGTACTTTATGTGCTCAAACACACAACTTTTGTGACTTTTCAAACTTTGAAGCTCGATAACTTCGGCAAATGAGGACCAAATTTGTTAAACAGAGTGTCAAATTAATCACCTCAACGAGATTTTGAAGATGTCACAACACATCATGATTACATCTTGTTGAACTTCCAGGAAAAATAGTACTTTATGTGCTCAAACACACATATTTTGTGACTTTTCAAACTTTGAAGCTCGATAACTTCGGCAAATGTGGACCAAATTTCTTACACAAAGTGTCAAATTAATCAGCTCAACGAGATTTTGAAGATGTCACAACACATCATGATTACATCTTGTTGAACTTCCAGGAAAAATAGTACTTTATGTGCTCAAACACACATATTTTGTTACTTTTCAAACATTGAAGCTCGATAACTTCGGCAAATGAGGACCAAATTTGTTAAACAGAGTGTCAAATTAATCGCCTCAACGAGATTTTGAAGATGTCACAACACATCATGATTACATCTTGTTGAACTTCCAGGAAAAATAGTACTTTATGTGCTCACACACACCTCTTTTGTGACTTTTCAAAATTTGAAGCTCGATAACTTTGGCAAATGTGGACCAAATTCGTTAACCAAAGTGTCAAATTAATCAGCTCGACGAGATCTTTAAAATGACACAACACATCATGATTACATCTTGTTGAACTTCCAGGAAAAATAGTACTTTATGTGCTCAAACACACATATTTTGTTACTTCTCAAACATTGAAGCTCGATAACTTCGGCAAATGAGGACCAAATTTGTTAAACAGAGTGTCAAATTAATCACCTCAACGAGATTTTGAATATGTCACAACACATCATGATTGCATCTTGTCGAATTTCCAAAAAAAATAGTACTTTATGTGCTCAAACACACATATTTTGTGACTTTTCAAACTTTGAAGCTCGATAACTTCGGCAAATGTGGACCAAATTTCTTACACAAAGTGTCAAATTAATCAGCTCAACGAGATTTTGAAGATGTCACAACACATCATGATTACATCTTGTTGAACTTCCAGGAAAAATAGTACTTTATGTGCTCAAACACACAACTTTTGTGACTTTTCAAACTTTGAAGCTCGATAGCTTCGGCAAATGAAGACCAAATTTGTTAAACAAAGTGTCAAATTAATCAGCTCGACGAGATTTTGAATGTGTCACAACACATCATAATTGCAACTTGTTGAATTTCCAAGAAAAATAGTACTTTATGTGCTCAAACACACATATTTTGTAACTTTTCAAATTTTGAAGCTCGATAACTTCGGCAAATGAGGACCAAATTTGTTAAACAGAGTGTCAAATTAATCACCTCAACGAGATTTTGAAGATGTCACAACACATCATGATTGCATCTTGTTGAATTTCCAAGAAAAATAGTACTTTATGTGCTCAAACACACATATTTTGTGACTTTTCAAACTTTGAAGCTCGATAACTTTGGCAAATGTGGACCAAATTTGTTAACCAAAGTGTCAAATTAATCAGCTCGACGAGATCTTTAAAATGACACAACACATCATGATTACATCTTGTTGAACTTCCAAGAAAAATAGTACTTTATGTGCTCAAACACACATATTTTGTGACTTTTCAAACTTTGAAGCTCGATAACTTCGGCAAATGTGGACCAAATTTCTTACACAAAGTGTCAAATTAATCAGCTCAACGAGATTTTGAAGATGTCACAACACATCATGATTACATCTTGTTGAACTTCCAAGAAAAATAGTACTTTATGTGCTCAAACACACATATTTTGTGACTTTTCAAACTTTGAAGCTCGATAACTTCGGCAAATGTGGACCAAATTTCTTACACAAAGTGTCAAATTAATCAGCTCAACGAGATTTTGAAGATGTCACAACACATCATGATTACATCTTGTTGAACTTCCAGGAAAAATAGTACTTTATGTGCTCAAACACACAACTTTTGTGACTTTTCAAACTTTGAAGCTCGATAGCTTCGGCAAATGAAGACCAAATTTGTTAAACAAAGTGTCAAATTAATCAGCTCGACGAGATTTTGAATATGTCACAACACATCATGATTGCATCTTGTTGAATTTCCAAGAAAAATTGTACTTTATGTGCTCAAACACACATATTTTGTGACTTTTCAAACTTTGAAGCTCGATAACTTTGGCAAATGTGGACCAAATTTGTTAACCAAAGTGTCAAATTAATCAGCTCGACGAGATCTTTAAAATGACACAACAATTCATGATTGCATCTTGTTGAATTTCCAAGAAAAATTGTACTTTATGTGCTCAAACACACATATTTTGTGACTTTTCAAACTTTGAAGCTCGATAACTTTGGCAAATGTGGACCAAATTTGTTAACCAAAGTGTCAAATTAATCAGCTCGACGAGATCTTTAAAATGACACAACAATTCATGATTGCATCTTGTTGAATTTCCAAGAAAAATAGTACTTTATGTGCTCAGACACACCTCTTTTGTGACTTTTCAAAATTTGAAGCTCGATAACTTTGGCAAATGTGGACCAAATTTCTTACACAAAGTGTCAAATTAATCAGCTCAACGAGATTTTGAAGATGTCACAACACATCATGATTACATCTTGTTGAACTTCCAGGAAAAATAGTACTTTATGTGCTCAAACACACATATTTTGTTACTTTTCAAACATTGAAGCTCGATAACTTCGGCAAATGAGGACCAAATTTGTTAAACAGAGTGTCAAATTAATCACCTCAACGAGATTTTGAAGATGTCACAACACATCATGATTACATCTTGTTGAACTTCCAGGAAAAATAGTACTTTATGTGCTCAAACACACAACTTTTGTGACTTTTCAAACTTTGAAGCTCGATAACTTCGGCAAATGAGGACCAAATTTGTTAAACAGAGTGTCAAATTAATCAGCTCGACGAGATTTTGAAGATGTCACAACACATCATGATTACATCTTGTTGAACTTCCAGGAAAAATAGTACTTTATGTGCTCAAACACACATATTTTGTGACTTTTCAAACTTTGAAGCTCGATAACTTCGGCAAATGTGGACCAAATTTCTTACACAAAGTGTCAAATTAATCAGCTCGACGAGATCTTTAAAATGTCGCAACACATCATGATTACATCTTGTTGAACTTCCAAGAAAAATAATACTTTATGTGCTCAAACACACATATTTTGTGACTTTTCAAACTTTGAAGCTCGATAACTTTGGCAAATGTGGACCAAATTTGTTAACCAAAGTGTCAAATTAATCAACTCGACGAGATTTTGAATATGTCACAACACATCATGATTACATCTTGTTGAACTTCCAGGAAAAATAGTACTTTATGTGCTCAAACACACAACTTTTGTGACTTTTCAAACTTTGAAGCTCGATAACTTCGGCAAATGAGGACCAAATTTGTTAAACAGAGTGTCAAATTAATCAGCTCGACGAGATTTTGAAGATGTCACAACACATCATGATTACATCTTGTTGAACTTCCAGGAAAAATAGTACTTTATGTGCTCAAACACACATATTTTGTGACTTTTCAAACTTTGAAGCTCGATAACTTCGGCAAATGTGGACCAAATTTGTTAACCAAAGTGTCAAATTAATCAGCTCGACGAGATTTTGAAGATGTCACAACACATCATGATTGCATCTTGTTGAATTTCCAAGAAAAATAGTACTTTATGTGCTCAAACACACATATTTTGTGACTTTTCAAACTTTGAAGCTCGATAACTTTGGCAAATGTGGACCAAATTTGTTAACCAAAGTGTCAAATTAATCAACTCGACGAGATTTTGAATATGTCACAACACATCATGATTACATCTTGTTGAACTTCCAGGAAAAATAGTACTTTATGTGCTCAAACACACAACTTTTGTGACTTTTCAAACTTTGAAGCTCGATAACTTCGGCAAATGAGGACCAAATTTGTTAAACAGAGTGTCAAATTAATCACCTCAACGAGATTTTGAAGATGTCACAACACATCATGATTACATCTTGTTGAACTTCCAGGAAAAATAGTACTTTATGTGCTCAAAGACACATATTTTGTGACTTTTCAAACTTTGAAGCTCGATAACTTTGGCAAATGTGGACCAAATTTGTTAACCAAAGTGTCAAATTAATCAGCTCGACGAGATCTTTAAAATGACACAACACATCATGATTACATCTTGTTGAACTTCCAGGAAAAATAGTACTTTATGTGCTCAAACACACATATTTTGTGACTTTTCAAACTTTGAAGCTCGATAACTTTGGCAAATGTGGACCAAATTTGTTAACCAAAGTGTCAAATTAATCAGCTCGACGAGATCTTTAAAATGACACAACAATTCATGATTGCGTCTTGTTGAATTTCCAAGAAAAATAGTACTTTATGTGCTCAGACACACCTCTTTTGTGACTTTTCAAAATTTGAAGCTCGATAACTTTGGCAAATGTGGACCAAATTCGTTAACCAAAGTGTCAAATTAATTAGCTCGACGAGATCTTTAAAATGACACAACACATCATGATTACATCTTGTTGAACTTCCAGGAAAAATAGTACTTTATGTGCTCAAACACACATATTTTGTTACTTTTCAAACATTGAAGCTCGATAACTTCGGCAAATGAGGACCAAATTTGTTAAACAGAGTGTCAAATTAATCACCTCAACGAGATTTTGAAGATGTCACAACACATCATGATTACATCTTGTTGAACTTCCAGGAAAAATAGTACTTTATGTGCTCAAACACACATATTTTGTTACTTTTCAAACATTGAAGCTCGATAACTTCGGCAAATGAGGACCAAATTTGTTAAACAGAGTGTCAAATTAATCACCTCAACGAGATTTTGAATATGTCACAACACATCATGATTGCATCTTGTTGAACTTCCAAGAAAAATAGTACTTTATGTGCTCAAACACACATATTTTGTGACTTTTCAAACTTTGAAGCTCGATAACTTTGGCAAATGTGGACCAAATTTGTTAACCAAAGTGTCAAATTAATCAGCTCGACGAGATCTTTAAAATGACACAACAATTCATGATTGCATCTTGTTGAATTTCCAAGAAAAATTGTACTTTATGTGCTCAAACACACATATTTTGTGACTTTTCAAACTTTGAAGCTCGATAACTTTGGCAAATGTGGACCAAATTTGTTAACCAAAGTGTCAAATTAATCAGCTCGACGAGATCTTTAAAATGACACAACAATTCATGATTGCATCTTGTTGAATTTCCAAGAAAAATTGTACTTTATGTGCTCAAACACACATATTTTGTGACTTTTCAAACTTTGAAGCTCGATAACTTTGGCAAATGTGGACCAAATTTGTTAACCAAAGTGTCAAATTAATCAGCTCGACGAGATCTTTAAAATGACACAACAATTCATGATTGCATCTTGTTGAATTTCCAAGAAAAATAGTACTTTATGTGCTCAGACACACCTCTTTTGTGACTTTTCAAAATTTGAAGCTCGATAACTTTGGCAAATGTGGACCAAATTTCTTACACAAAGTGTCAAATTAATCAGCTCAACGAGATTTTGAAGATGTCACAACACATCATGATTACATCTTGTTGAACTTCCAGGAAAAATAGTACTTTATGTGCTCAAACACACATATTTTGTTACTTTTCAAACATTGAAGCTCGATAGCTTCGGCACATGAAGACCAAATTTGTTAAACAAAGTGTCAAATTAATCAGCTCGACAAGGTTATGAAGATGTCACAACACATCATGATTACATCTTGTTGAACTTCCAGGAAAAATAGTACTTTATGTGCTCAAACACACATATTTTGTTACTTTTCAAACATTGAAGCTCGATAACTTCGGCAAATGAGGACCAAATTTGTTAAACAGAGTGTCAAATTAATCACCTCAACGAGATTTTGAAGATGTCACAACACATCATGATTACATCTTGTTGAACTTCCAGGAAAAATAGTACTTTATGTGCTCAAACACACATATTTTGTTACTTTTCAAACATTGAAGCTCGATAACTTCGGCAAATGAGGACCAAATTTGTTAAACAGAGTGTCAAATTAATCACCTCAACGAGATTTTGAATATGTCACAACACATCATGATTGCATCTTGTTGAACTTCCAAGAAAAATAGTACTTTATGTGCTCAAACACACAACTTTTGTGACTTTTCCAATTTTGAAGCTCGAGAACTTTGGCAAATGTGGACCAAATTTGTTAACCATAGTGTCAAATTAATCAGCTCGACGAGATCTTTAAAATGACACAACAATTCATGATTGCATCTTGTTGAATTTCCAAGAAAAATAGTACTTTATGTGCTCAAACACACAACTTTTGTGACTTTTCAAACTTTGAAGCTCGATAACTTTGGCAAATGTGGACCAAATTTGTTAACCAAAGTGTCAAATTAATCAGCTCGACGAGATCTTTAAAATGACACAACAATTCATGATTGCATCTTGTTGAATTTCCAAGAAAAATTGTACTTTATGTGCTCAAACACACATATTTTGTGACTTTTCAAACTTTGAAGCTCGATAACTTTGGCAAATGTGGACCAAATTTGTTAACCAAAGTGTCAAATTAATCAGCTCGACGAGATCTTTAAAATGACACAACAATTCATGATTGCATCTTGTTGAATTTCCAAGAAAAATTGTACTTTATGTGCTCAAACACACATATTTTGTGACTTTTCAAACTTTGAAGCTCGATAACTTTGGCAAATGTGGACCAAATTTGTTAACCAAAGTGTCAAATTAATCAGCTCGACGAGATCTTTAAAATGACACAACAATTCATGATTGCATCTTGTTGAATTTCCAAGAAAAATAGTACTTTATGTGCTCAGACCCACCTCTTTTGTGACTTTTCAAAATTTGAAGCTCGATAACTTTGGCAAATGTGGACCAAATTTCTTACACAAAGTGTCAAATTAATCAGCTCAACGAGATTTTGAAGATGTCACAACACATCATGATTACATCTTGTTGAACTTCCAGGAAAAATAGTACTTTATGTGCTCAAACACACATATTTTGTTACTTTTCAAACATTGAAGCTCGATAACTTCGGCAAATGAGGACCAAATTTGTTAAACAGAGTGTCAAATTAATCACCTCAACGAGATTTTGAAGATGTCACAACACATCGTGATTACATCTTGTTGAACTTCCAGGAAAAATAGTACTTTATGTGCTCAAACACACAACTTTTGTGACTTTTCAAACTTTGAAGCTCGATAACTTCGGCAAATGAGGACCAAATTTGTTAAACAGAGTGTCAAATTAATCACCTCAACGAGATTTTGAAGATGTCACAACACATCATGATTACATCTTGTTGAACTTCCAGGAAAAATAGTACTTTATGTGCTCAAACACACATATTTTGTGACTTTTCAAACTTTGAAGCTCGATAACTTTGGCAAATGTGGACCAAATTTGTTAACCAAAGTGTCAAATTAATCAGCTCGACGAGATCTTTAAAATGACACAACAATTCATGATTGCATCTTGTTGAATTTCCAAGAAAAATTGTACTTTATGTGCTCAAACACACATATTTTGTGACTTTTCAAACTTTGAAGCTCGATAACTTTGGCAAATGTGGACCAAATTTGTTAACCAAAGTGTCAAATTAATCAGCTCGACGAGATCTTTAAAATGACACAACAATTCATGATTGCATCTTGTTGAATTTCCAAGAAAAATAGTACTTTATGTGCTCAGACACACCTCTTTTGTGACTTTTCAAAATTTGAAGCTCGATAACTTTGGCAAATGTGGACCAAATTTCTTACACAAAGTGTCAAATTAATCAGCTCAACGAGATTTTGAAGATGTCACAACACATCATGATTACATCTTGTTGAACTTCCAGGAAAAATAGTACTTTATGTGCTCAAACACACATATTTTGTTACTTTTCAAACATTGAAGCTCGATAACTTCGGCAAATGAGGACCAAATTTGTTAAACAGAGTGTCAAATTAATCACCTCAACGAGATTTTGAAGATGTCACAACACATCATGATTACATCTTGTTGAACTTCCAGGAAAAATAGTACTTTATGTGCTCACACACACCTCTTTTGTGACTTTTCAAAATTTGAAGCTCGATAACTTTGGCAAATGTGGACCAAATTCGTTAACCAAAGTGTCAAATTAATCAGCTCGACGAGATCTTTAAAATGACACAACACATCATGATTACATCTTGTTGAACTTCCAGGAAAAATAGTACTTTATGTGCTCAAACACACATATTTTGTTACTTTTCAAACATTGAAGCTCGATAACTTGGGCAAATGAGGACCAAATTTGTTAAACAGAGTGTCAAATTAATCACCTCAACGAGATTTTGAAGATGTCACAACACATCATGATTACATCTTGTGGAACTTCCAGGAAAAATAGTACTTTATGTGCTCAAACACACAACTTTTGTGACTTTTCAAACTTTGAAGCTCGATAACTTCGGCAAATGAGGACCAAATTTGTTAAACAGAGTGTCAAATTAATCACCTCAACGAGATTTTGAAGATGTCACAACACATCATGATTACATCTTGTTGAACTTCCAGGAAAAATAGTACTTTATGTGCTCAAACACACATATTTTGTGACTTTTCAAACTTTGAAGCTCGATAACTTTGGCAAATGTGGACCAAATTTGTTAACCAAAGTGTCAAATTAATCAGCTCGACGAGATTTTGAAGATGTCACAACACATCATGATTGCATCTTGTTGAATTTCCAAGAAAAATAGTACTTTATGTGCTCAAACACACATATTTTGTGACTTTTCAAACTTTGAAGCTCGATAACTTTGGCAAATGTGGACCAAATTTGTTAACCAAAGTGTCAAATTAATCAACTCGACGAGATTTTGAATATGTCACAACACATCATGATTACATCTTGTTGAACTTCCAGGAAAAATAGTACTTTATGTGCTCAAACACACAACTTTTGTGACTTTTCAAACTTTGAAGCTCGATAACTTCGGCAAATGAGGACCAAATTTGTTAAACAGAGTGTCAAATTAATCACCTCAACGAGATTTTGAAGATGTCACAACACATCATGATTACATCTTGTTGAACTTCCAGGAAAAATAGTACTTTATGTGCTCAAACACACATATTTTGTGACTTTTCAAACTTTGAAGCTCGATAACTTTGGCAAATGTGGACCAAATTTGTTAACCAAAGTGTCAAATTAATCAGCTCGACGAGATCTTTAAAATGACACAACAATTCATGATTGCATCTTGTTGAATTTCCAAGAAAAATTGTACTTTATGTGCTCAAACACACATATTTTGTGACTTTTCAAACTTTGAAGCTCGATAACTTTGGCAAATGTGGACCAAATTTGTTAACCAAAGTGTCAAATTAATCAACTCGACGAGATTTTGAATATGTCACAACACATCATGATTACATCTTGTTGAACTTCCAGGAAAAATAGTACTTTATGTGCTCAAACACACAACTTTTGTGACTTTTCAAACTTTGAAGCTCGATAACTTCGGCAAATGAGGACCAAATTTGTTAAACAGAGTGTCAAATTAATCACCTCAACGAGATTTTGAAGATGTCACAACACATCATGATTACATCTTGTTGAACTTCCAGGAAAAATAGTACTTTATGTGCTCAAACACACATATTTTGTGACTTTTCAAACTTTGAAGCTCGATAACTTTGGCAAATGTGGACCAAATTTGTTAACCAAAGTGTCAAATTAATCAGCTCGACGAGATCTTTAAAATGACACAACACATCATGATTACATCTTGTTGAACTTCCAGGAAAAATAGTACTTTATGTGCTCAAACACACATATTTTGTTACTTTTCAAACATTGAAGCTCGATAACTTCGGCAAATGAGGACCAAATTTGTTAAACAGAGTGTCAAATTAATCACCTCAACGAGATTTTGAATATGTCACAACACATCATGATTACATCTTGTTGAACTTCCAGGAAAAATAGTACTTTATGTGCTCAAACACACATATTTTGTTACTTTTCAAACATTGAAGCTCGATAACTTCGGCAAATGAGGACCAAATTTGTTAAACAGAGTGTCAAATTAATCACCTCAACGAGATTTTGAATATGTCACAACACATCATGATTGCATCTTGTCGAATTTCCAAAAAAAATAGTACTTTATGTGCTCAAACACACATATTTTGTTACTTTTCAAACTTTGAAGCTCGATAACTTCGGCAAATGTGGACCAAATTTGTTAACCAAAGTGTCAAATTAATCAGCTCGACGAGATCTTTAAAATGACACAACAATTCATGATTGCATCTTGTTGAATTTCCAAGAAAAATAGTACTTTATGTGCTCAGACACACCTCTTTTGTGACTTTTCAAAATTTGAAGCTCGATAACTTTGGCAAATGTGGACCAAATTTCTTACACAAAGTGTCAAATTAATCAGCTCAACGAGATTTTGAAGATGTCACAACACATCATGATTACATCTTGTTGAACTTCCAGGAAAAATAGTACTTTATGTGCTCAAACACACATATTTTGTTACTTTTCAAACATTGAAGCTCGATAGCTTCGGCAAATGAAGACCAAATTTGTTAAACAAAGTGTCAAATTAATCAGCTCGACAAGGTTATGAAGATGTCACAACACATCATGATTACATCTTGTTGAACTTCCAGGAAAAATAGTACTTTATGTGCTCAAACACACATATTTTGTTACTTTTCAAACATTGAAGCTCGATAACTTCGGCAAATGAGGACCAAATTTGTTAAACAGAGTGTCAAATTAATCACCTCAACGAGATTTTGAAGATGTCACAACACATCATGATTACATCTTGTTGAACTTCCAGGAAAAATAGTACTTTATGTGCTCAAACACACATATTTTGTTACTTTTCAAACATTGAAGCTCGATAACTTCGGCAAATGAGGACCAAATTTGTTAAACAGAGTGTCAAATTAATCACCTCAACGAGATTTTGAATATGTCACAACACATCATGATTGCATCTTGTTGAACTTCCAAGAAAAATAGTACTTTATGTGCTCAAACACACATATTTTGTGACTTTTCAAACTTTGAAGCTCGATAACTTTGGCAAATGTGGACCAAATTTGTTAACCAAAGTGTCAAATTAATCAGCTCGACGAGATCTTTAAAATGACACAACAATTCATGATTGCATCTTGTTGAATTTCCAAGAAAAATTGTACTTTATGTGCTCAAACACACATATTTTGTGACTTTTCAAACTTTGAAGCTCGATAACTTTGGCAAATGTGGACCAAATTTGTTAACCAAAGTGTCAAATTAATCAGCTCGACGAGATCATTAAAATGACACAACAATTCATGATTGCATCTTGTTGAATTTCCAAGAAAAATTGTACTTTATGTGCTCAAACACACATATTTTGTGACTTTTCAAACTTTGAAGCTCGATAACTTTGGCAAATGTGGACCAAATTTGTTAACCAAAGTGTCAAATTAATCAGCTCGACGAGATCTTTAAAATGACACAACAATTCATGATTGCATCTTGTTGAATTTCCAAGAAAAATAGTACTTTATGTGCTCAGACCCACCTCTTTTGTGACTTTTCAAAATTTGAAGCTCGATAACTTTGGCAAATGTGGACCAAATTTCTTACACAAAGTGTCAAATTAATCAGCTCAACGAGATTTTGAAGATGTCACAACACATCATGATTACATCTTGTTGAACTTCCAGGAAAAATAGTACTTTATGTGCTCAAACACACATATTTTGTTACTTTTCAAACATTGAAGCTCGATAACTTCGGCAAATGAGGACCAAATTTGTTAAACAGAGTGTCAAATTAATCACCTCAACGAGATTTTGAAGATGTCACAACACATCATGATTACATCTTGTTGAACTTCCAGGAAAAATAGTACTTTATGTGCTCAAACACACAACTTTTGTGACTTTTCAAACTTTGAAGCTCGATAACTTCGGCAAATGAGGACCAAATTTGTTAAACAGAGTGTCAAATTAATCACCTCAACGAGATTTTGAAGATGTCACAACACATCATGATTACATCTTGTTGAACTTCCAGGAAAAATAGTACTTTATGTGCTCAAACACACATATTTTGTGACTTTTCAAACTTTGAAGCTCGATAACTTTGGCAAATGTGGACCAAATTTGTTAACCAAAGTGTCAAATTAATCAGCTCGACGAGATCTTTAAAATGACACAACAATTCATGATTGCATCTTGTTGAATTTCCAAGAAAAATTGTACTTTATGTGCTCAAACACACATATTTTGTGACTTTTCAAACTTTGAAGCTCGATAACTTTGGCAAATGTGGACCAAATTTGTTAACCAAAGTGTCAAATTAATCAGCTCGACGAGATCTTTAAAATGACACAACAATTCATGATTGCATCTTGTTGAATTTCCAAGAAAAATAGTACTTTATGTGCTCAGACACACCTCTTTTGTGACTTTTCAAAATTTGAAGCTCGATAACTTTGGCAAATGTGGACCAAATTTCTTACACAAAGTGTCAAATTAATCAGCTCAACGAGATTTTGAAGATGTCACAACACATCATGATTACATCTTGTTGAACTTCCAGGAAAAATAGTACTTTATGTGCTCAAACACACATATTTTGTTACTTTTCAAACATTGAAGCTCGATAACTTCGGCAAATGAGGACCAAATTTGTTAAACAGAGTGTCAAATTAATCACCTCAACGAGATTTTGAAGATGTCACAACACATCATGATTACATCTTGTTGAACTTCCAGGAAAAATAGTACTTTATGTGCTCACACACACCTCTTTTGTGACTTTTCAAAATTTGAAGCTCGATAACTTTGGCAAATGTGGACCAAATTCGTTAACCAAAGTGTCAAATTAATCAGCTCGACGAGATCTTTAAAATGACACAACACATCATGATTACATCTTGTTGAACTTCCAGGAAAAATAGTACTTTATGTGCTCAAACACACATATTTTGTTACTTTTCAAACATTGAAGCTCGATAACTTGGGCAAATGAGGACCAAATTTGTTAAACAGAGTGTCAAATTAATCACCTCAACGAGATTTTGAAGATGTCACAACACATCATGATTACATCTTGTGGAACTTCCAGGAAAAATAGTACTTTATGTGCTCAAACACACAACTTTTGTGACTTTTCAAACTTTGAAGCTCGATAACTTCGGCAAATGAGGACCAAATTTGTTAAACAGAGTGTCAAATTAATCACCTCAACGAGATTTTGAAGATGTCACAACACATCATGATTACATCTTGTTGAACTTCCAGGAAAAATAGTACTTTATGTGCTCAAACACACATATTTTGTGACTTTTCAAACTTTGAAGCTCGATAACTTTGGCAAATGTGGACCAAATTTGTTAACCAAAGTGTCAAATTAATCAGCTCGACGAGATTTTGAAGATGTCACAACACATCATGATTGCATCTTGTTGAATTTCCAAGAAAAATAGTACTTTATGTGCTCAAACACACATATTTTGTGACTTTTCAAACTTTGAAGCTCGATAACTTTGGCAAATGTGGACCAAATTTGTTAACCAAAGTGTCAAATTAATCAACTCGACGAGATTTTGAATATGTCACAACACATCATGATTACATCTTGTTGAACTTCCAGGAAAAATAGTACTTTATGTGCTCAAACACACAACTTTTGTGACTTTTCAAACTTTGAAGCTCGATAACTTCGGCAAATGAGGACCAAATTTGTTAAACAGAGTGTCAAATTAATCACCTCAACGAGATTTTGAAGATGTCACAACACATCATGATTACATCTTGTTGAACTTCCAGGAAAAATAGTACTTTATGTGCTCAAACACACATATTTTGTGACTTTTCAAACTTTGAAGCTCGATAACTTTGGCAAATGTGGACCAAATTTGTTAACCAAAGTGTCAAATTAATCAGCTCGACGAGATCTTTAAAATGACACAACAATTCATGATTGCATCTTGTTGAATTTCCAAGAAAAATTGTACTTTATGTGCTCAAACACACATATTTTGTGACTTTTCAAACTTTGAAGCTCGATAACTTTGGCAAATGTGGACCAAATTTGTTAACCAAAGTGTCAAATTAATCAACTCGACGAGATTTTGAATATGTCACAACACATCATGATTACATCTTGTTGAACTTCCAGGAAAAATAGTACTTTATGTGCTCAAACACACAACTTTTGTGACTTTTCAAACTTTGAAGCTCGATAACTTCGGCAAATGAGGACCAAATTTGTTAAACAGAGTGTCAAATTAATCACCTCAACGAGATTTTGAAGATGTCACAACACATCATGATTACATCTTGTTGAACTTCCAGGAAAAATAGTACTTTATGTGCTCAAACACACATATTTTGTGACTTTTCAAACTTTGAAGCTCGATAACTTTGGCAAATGTGGACCAAATTTGTTAACCAAAGTGTCAAATTAATCAGCTCGACGAGATCTTTAAAATGACACAACACATCATGATTACATCTTGTTGAACTTCCAGGAAAAATAGTACTTTATGTGCTCAAACACACATATTTTGTTACTTTTCAAACATTGAAGCTCGATAACTTCGGCAAATGAGGACCAAATTTGTTAAACAGAGTGTCAAATTAATCACCTCAACGAGATTTTGAATATGTCACAACACATCATGATTGCATCTTGTCGAATTTCCAAAAAAAATAGTACTTTATGTGCTCAAACACACATATTTTGTTACTTTTCAAACTTTGAAGCTCGATAACTTCGGCAAATGTGGACCAAATTTGTTAACCAAAGTGTCAAATTAATCAGCTCGACGAGATCTTTAAAATGACACAACAATTCATGATTGCATCTTGTTGAATTTCCAAGAAAAATAGTACTTTATGTGCTCAGACACACCTCTTTTGTGACTTTTCAAAATTTGAAGCTCGATAACTTTGGCAAATGTGGACCAAATTTCTTACACAAAGTGTCAAATTAATCAGCTCAACGAGATTTTGAAGATGTCACAACACATCATGATTACATCTTGTTGAACTTCCAAGAAAAATAATACTTTATGTGCTCAAACACACATATTTTGTGACTTTTCAAACTTTGAAGCTCGATAACTTTGGCAAATGTGGACCAAATTCGTTAACCAAAGTGTCAAATTAATCAGCTCGACGAGATTTTGAATATGTCACAACACATCATGATTGCATCTTGTCGAATTTCCAAAAAAAATAGTACTTTATGTGCTCAAACACACATATTTTGTGACTTTTCAAACTTTGAAGCTCGATAACTTCGGCAAATGTGGACCAAATTTCTTACACATAGTGTCAAATTAATCAGCTCAACGAGATTTTGAAGATGTCACAACACATCATGATTACATCTTGTTGAACTTCCAGGAAAAATAGTACTTTATGTGCTCAAACACACAACTTTTGTGACTTTTCCAATTTTGAAGCTCGATAACTTTGGCAAATGTGGACCAAATTTGTTAACCAAAGTGTCAAATTAATCAACTCGACGAGATTTTGAATATGTCACAACACATCATGATTACATCTTGTTGAACTTCCAGGAAAAATAGTACTTTATGTGCTCAAACACACAACTTTTGTGACTTTTCAAACTTTGAAGCTCGATAACTTCGGCAAATGAGGACCAAATTTGTTAAACAGAGTGTCAAATTAATCACCTCAACGAGATTTTGAATATGTCACAACACTTCATGATTGCATCTTGTCGAATTTCCAAAAAAAATAGTACTTTATGTGCTCAAACACACATATTTTGTTACTTTTCAAACATTGAAGCTCGATAACTTCGGCAAATGAGGACCAAATTTGTTAAACAGAGTGTCAAATTAATCACCTCAACGAGATTTTGAAGATGTCACAACACATCATGATTACATCTTGTTGAACTTCCAAGAAAAATAGTACTTTATGTGCACAAACACACATATTTTGTGACTTTTCAAATTTTGAAGCTCGATAACTTCGGCAAATGAGGACCAAATTTGTTAAACAGAGTGTCAAATTAATCACCTCAACGAGATTTTGAAGATGTCACAACACATCATGATTGCATCTTGTTGAATTTCCAAGAAAAATAGTACTTTATGTGCTCAAACACACAACTTTTGTGACTTTTCAAACTTTGAAGCTCGATAGCTTCGGCAAATGAAGACCAAATTTGTTAAACAAAGTGTCAAATTAATCAGCTCGACGAGATCTTTAAAATGACACAACACACCATGATTACATCTTGTTGAACTTCCAAGAAAAATAGTACTTTATGTGCTCAAACACACAACTTTTGTGACTTTTCAAACTTTGAAGCTCGATAGCTTCGGCAAATGAGGACCAAATTTGTTAAACAGAGTGTCAAATTAATCACCTCAACGAGAATTTGAATATGTCACAACACATCATGATTGCATCTTGTCGAATTTCCAAAAAAAATAGTACTTTATGTGCTCAAACACACATATTTTGTGACTTTTCAAACTTTGAAGCTCGATAACTTTGGCAAATGTGGACCAAATTTGTTAACCAAAGTGTCAAATTAATCAGCTCGACGAGATCTTTAAAATGACACAACAATTCATGATTGCATCTTGTTGAATTTCCAAGAAAAATAGTACTTTATGTGCTCAGACACACCTCTTTTGTGACTTTTCAAATTTTGAAGCTCGATAACTTTGGCAAATGTGGACCAAATTCGTTAACCAAAGTGTCAAATTAATCAGCTCGACGAGATCTTTAAAATGACACAACACATCATGATTACATCTTGTTGAACTTCCAGGAAAAATAGTACTTTATGTGCTCAAACACACATATTTTGTTACTTTTCAAACATTGAAGCTCGATAACTTCGGCAAATGAGGACCAAATTTGTTAAACAGATTGTCAAATTAATCACCTCAACGAGATTTTGAATATGTCACAACACATCATGATTGGATCTTGTCGAATTTCCAAAAAAAATAGTACTTTATGTGCTCAAACACACATATTTTGTGACTTTTCAAACTTTGAAGCTCGATAACTTCGGCAAATGTGGACCAAATTTCTTACACAAAGTGTCAAATTAATCAGCTCAACGAGATTTTGAAGATGTCACAACACATCATGATTACATCTTGTTGAACTTCCAGGAAAAATAGTACTTTATGTGCTCAAACACACATATTTTGTTACTTTTCAAACATTGAAGCTCGATAACTTCGGCAAATGTGGACCAAATTTCTTACACAAAGTGTCAAATTAATCAGCTCAACGAGATTTTGAAGATGTCACAACACATCATGATTACATCTTGTTGAACTTCCAGGAAAAATAGTACTTTATGTGCTCAAACACACATATTTTGTTACTTTTCAAACATTGAAGCTCGATAACTTCGGCAAATGAGGACCAAATTTGTTAAACAGAGTGTCAAATTAATCACCTCAACGAGATTTTGAAGATGTCACAACACATCATGATTACATCTTGTTGAACTTCCAGGAAAAATAGTACTTTATGTGCTCAAACACACATATTTTGTGACTTTTCAAACTTTGAAGCTCGATAACTTTGGCAAATGTGGACCAAATTCGTTAACCAAAGTGTCAAATTAATCAGCTCGACGAGATCTTTAAAATGACACAACACATCATGATTACATCTTGTTGAACTTCCAGGAAAAATAGTACTTTATGTGCTCAAACACACATATTTTGTGACTTTTCAAACTTTGAAGCTCGATAACTTCGGCAAATGTGGACCAAATTTCTTAAACAAAGTGTCAAAGTAATCACCTCAACGAGATTTTGAAGATATCACAACACATCGTGATTGCATCTTGTTGAACTTCCAAGAAAAATAATCTTTATGTGCTCAAACACACAACTTTTGTGACTTTTCCAATTTTGAAGCTCGATAACTTTGGCAAATGTGGACCGAATTTGTTAACCAAAGTGTCAAATTAATCAGCTCGACGAGATCTTGAAAATGACACAACACACCATGATTACATCTTGTTGAATTTCCAAGAAAAATAGTACTTTATGTGCTCAAACACACATATTTTGTGACTTTTCAAACTTTGAAGCTCGATAACTTCGGCAAATGTGGACCAAATTTCTTACACAAAGTGTCAAATTAATCAGCTCAACGAGATTTTGAAGATGTCACAACACATCATGATTACATCTTGTTGAACTTCCAGGAAAAATAGTACTTTATGTGCTCAAACACACAACTTTTGTGACTTTTCAAACTTTGAAGCTCGATAGCTTCGGCAAATGAAGACCAAATTTGTTAAACAAAGTGTCAAATTAATCAGCTCGACGAGATTTTGAATATGTCACAACACATCATGATTGCATCTTGTTGAATTTCCAAGAAAAATAGTACTTTATGTGCTCAAACACACATATTTTGTGACTTTTCAAACTTTGAAGCTCGATAACTTTGGCAAATGTGGACCAAATTTGTTAACTAAAGTGTCAAATTAATCAGCTCGACGAGATCTTTAAAATGACACAACAATTCATGATTGCATCTTGTTGAATTTCCAAGAAAAATAGTACTTTATGTGCTCAGACACACCTCTTTTGTGACTTTTCAAAATTTGAAGCTCGATAACTTTGGCAAATGTGGACCAAATTCGTTAACCAAAGTGTCAAATTAATCAGCTCGACGAGATCTTTAAAATGACACAACACATCATGATTACATCTTGTTGAACTTCCAGGAAAAATAGTACTTTATGTGCTCAAACACACATATTTTGTTACTTTTCAAACATTGAAGCTCGATAACTTCGGCAAATGAGGACCAAATTTGTTAAACAGAGTGTCAAATTAATCACCTCAACGAGATTTTGAATATGTCACAACACATCATGATTGCATCTTGTCGAATTTCCAAAAAAAATAGTACTTTATGTGCTCAAACACACATATTTTGTGACTTTTCAAACTTTGAAGCTCGATAACTTCGGCAAATGTGGACCAAATTTCTTACACAAAGTGTCAAATTAATCAGCTCAACGAGATTTTGAAGATGTCACAACACATCATGATTACATCTTGTTGAACTTCCAGGAAAAATAGTACTTTATGTGCTCAAACACACATATTTTGTTACTTTTCAAACATTGAAGCTCGATAACTTCGGCAAATGAGGACCAAATTTGTTAAACAGAGTGTCAAATTAATCACCTCAACGAGATTTTGAAGATGTCACAACACATCATGATTACATCTTGTTGAACTTCCAGGAAAAATAGTACTTTATGTGCTCAAACACACAACTTTTGTGACTTTTCAAACTTTGAAGCTCGATAACTTCGGCAAATGAGGACCAAATTTGTTAAACAGAGTGTCAAATTAATCACCTCAACGAGATTTTGAAGATGTCACAACACATCATGATTACATCTTGTTGAACTTCCAGGAAAAATAGTACTTTATGTGCTCAAACACACAACTTTTGTGACTTTTCAAACTTTGAAGCTCGATAACTTCGGCAAATGAGGACCACATTTGTTAAACAGAGTGTCAAATTAATCACCTCAACGAGATTTTGAAGATGTCACAACACATCATGATTACATCTTGTTGAACTTCCAGGAAAAATAGTACTTTATGTGCTCAAACACACATATTTTGTGACTTTTCAAACTTTGAAGCTCGATAACTTTGGCAAATGTGGACCAAATTTGTTAACCAAAGTGTCAAATTAATCAGCTCGACGAGATCTTTAAAATGACACAACAATTCATGATTGCATCTTGTTGAATTTCCAAGAAAAATAGTACTTTATGTGCTCAGACACACCTCTTTTGTGACTTTTCAAATTTTGAAGCTCGATAACTTTGGCAAATGTGGACCAAATTCGTTAACCAAAGTGTCAAATTAATCAGCTCGACGAGATCTTTAAAATGACACAACACATCATGATTACATCTTGTTGAACTTCCAGGAAAAATAGTACTTTATGTGCTCAAACACACATATTTTGTTACTTTTCAAACATTGAAGCTCGATAACTTCGGCAAATGAGGACCAAATTTGTTAAACAGAGTGTCAAATTAATCACCTCAACGAGATTTTGAAGATGTCACAACACATCATGATTACATCTTGTTGAACTTCCAGGAAAAATAGTACTTTATGTGCTCAAACACACAACTTTTGTGACTTTTCAAACTTTGAAGCTCGATAACTTCGGCAAATGAGGACCACATTTGTTAAACAGAGTGTCAAATTAATCACCTCAACGAGATTTTGAAGATGTCACAACACATCATGATTACATCTTGTTGAACTTCCAGGAAAAATAGTACTTTATGTGCTCAAACACACATATTTTGTGACTTTTCAAACTTTGAAGCTCGATAACTTTGGCAAATGAGGACCAAATTTGTTAAACAGAGTGTCAAATTAATCACCTCAACGAGATTTTGAAGATGTCACAACACATCATGATTACATCTTGTTGAACTTCCAGGAAAAATAGTACTTTATGTGCTCAAACACACAACTTTTGTGACTTTTCAAACTTTGAAGCTCGATAACTTCGGCAAATGAGGACCACATTTGTTAAACAGAGTGTCAAATTAATCACCTCAACGAGATTTTGAAGATGTCACAACACATCATGATTACATCTTGTTGAACTTCCAGGAAAAATAGTACTTTATGTGCTCAAACACACATATTTTGTGACTTTTCAAACTTTGAAGCTCGATAACTTTGGCAAATGAGGACCAAATTTGTTAAACAGAGTGTCAAATTAATCAGCTCGACGAGATCTTTAAAATGACACAACAATTCATGATTGCATCTTGTTGAATTTCCAAGAAAAATAGTACTTTATGTGCTCAGACACACCTCTTTTGTGACTTTTCAAATTTTGAAGCTCGATAACTTTGGCAAATGTGGACCAAATTCGTTAACCAAAGTGTCAAATTAATCAGCTCGACGAGATCTTTAAAATGACACAACACATCATGATTACATCTTGTTGAACTTCCAGGAAAAATAGTACTTTATGTGCTCAAACACACACATTTTGTTACTTTTCAAACTTTGAAGCTCGATAACTTCGGCAAATATGGACCAAATTTCTTACACAAAGTGTCAAATTAATCAGCTCAACGAGATTTTGAAGATGTCACAACACATCATGATTACATCTTGTTGAACTTCCAGGAAAAATAGTACTTTATGTGCTCAAACACACATATTTTGTTACTTTTCAAACATTGAAGCTCGATAACTTCGGCAAATGAGGACCAAATTTGTTAAACAGAGTGTCAAATTAATCACCTCAACGAGATTTTGAAGATGTCACAACACATCATGATTACATCTTGTTGAACTTCCAGGAAAAATAGTACTTTATGTGCTCAAACACACAACTTTTGTGACTTTTCAAACTTTGAAGCTCGATAACTTCGGCAAATGAGGACCACATTTGTTAAACAGAGTGTCAAATTAATCACCTCAACGAGATTTTGAAGATGTCACAACACATCATGATTACATCTTGTTGAACTTCCAGGAAAAATAGTACTTTATGTGCTCAAACACACATATTTTGTGACTTTTCAAACTTTGAAGCTCGATAACTTTGGCAAATGTGGACCAAATTCGTTAACCAAAGTGTCAAATTAATCAGCTCGACGAGATCTTTAAAATGACACAACACATCATGATTACATCTTGTTGAACTTCCAGGAAAAATAGTACTTTATGTGCTCAAACACACATATTTTGTGACTTTTCAAACTTTGAAGCTCGATAACTTTGGCAAATGTGGACCAAATTTGTTAACTAAAGTGTCAAATTAATCAGCTCGACGAGATCTTTAAAATGACACAACAATTCATGATTGCATCTTGTTGAATTTCCAAGAAAAATAGTACTTTATGTGCTCAGACACACCTCTTTTGTGACTTTTCAAAATTTGAAGCTCGATAACTTTGGCAAATGTGGACCAAATTCGTTAACCAAAGTGTCAAATTAATCAGCTCGACGAGATCTTTAAAATGACACAACACATCATGATTACATCTTGTTGAACTTCCAGGAAAAATAGTACTTTATGTGCTCAAACACACATATTTTGTGACTTTTCAAACTTTGAAGCTCGATAACTTTGGCAAATGTGGACCAAATTTGTTAAACAGAGTGTCAAATTAATCACCTCAACGAGATTTTGAATATGTCACAACACATCATGATTGCATCTTGTCGAATTTCCAAAAAAAATAGTACTTTATGTGCTCAAACACACAACTTTTGTGACTTTTCAAACTTTGAAGCTCGATAACTTCGGCAAATGAGGACCACATTTGTTAAACAGAGTGTCAAATTAATCACCTCAACGAGATTTTGAAGATATCACAACACATCGTGATTGCATCTTGTTGAACTTCCAAGAAAAATAATCTTTATGTGCTCAAACACACAACTTTTGTGACTTTTCCAATTTTGAAGCTCGATAACTTTGGCAAATGTGGACCGAATTTGTTAACCAAAGTGTCAAATTAATCAGCTCGACGAGATCTTTAAAATGACACAACAATTCATGATTGCATCTTGTCGAATTTCCAAGAAAAATAGTACTTTATGTGCTCAAACACACATATTTTGTTACTTTTCAAACATTGAAGCTCGATAGCTTCGGCAAATGAAGACCAAATTTGTTAAACAAAGTGTCAAATTAATCAGCTCGACGAGATTTTGAATATGTCACAACACATCATGATTGCATCTTGTTGAATTTCCAAGAAAAATAGTACTTTATGTGCTCAAACACACATATTTTGTGACTTTTCAAATTTTGAAGCTCGATAACTTCGGCAAATGTGGACCAAAATTCTTAAACAAAGTGTCAAAGTAATCACCTCAACGAGATTTTGAAGATGTCACAACACATCATGATTGCATCTTGTTGAATTTCCAAGAAAAATAGTACTTTATGTGCTCAAACACACAACTTTTGTGACTTTTCAAACTTTGAAGCTCGATAGCTTCGGCAAATGAAGACCAAATTTGTTAAACAAAGTGTCAAAGTAATCAGCTCGACGAGATCTTTAAAATGACACAACACACCATGATTACATCTTGTTGAACTTCCAAGAAAAATAGTACTTTATGTGCTCAAACACACAACTTTTGTGACTTTTCAAACTTTGAAGCTCGATAGCTTCGGCAAATGAAGACCAAATTTCTTAAACAAAGTGTCAAAGTAATCACCTCAACGAGATTTTGAAGATGTCACAACACATCATGATTGCATCTTGTTGAATTTCCAAGAAAAATAGTACTTTATGTGCTCAAACACACATATTTTGTGACTTTTCAAATTTTGAAGCTCGATAACTTCGGCAAATGTGGACCAAAATTCTTAAACAAAGTGTCAAAGTAATCACCTCAACGAGATTTTGAAGATGTCACAACACATCATGATTGCATCTTGTTGAATTTCCAAGAAAAATAGTACTTTATGTGCTCAAACACACAACTTTTGTGACTTTTCAAACTTTGAAGTTCGATAGCTTCGGCAAATGAAGACCAAATTTGTTAAACAAAGTGTCAAATTAATCACCTCAACGAGATTTTGAAGATGTCACAACAATTCATGATTGCATCTTGTTGAATTTCCAAGAAAAATAGTACTTTATGTGCTCAAACACACAACTTTTGTGACTTTTCAAATTTTGAAGCTCGATAACTTCGGCAAATGTGGACCAAAATTCTTAAACAAAGTGTCAAAGTAATCACCTCAACGAGATTTTGAAGATGTCACAACACATCATGATTGCATCTTGTTGAATTTCCAAGAAAAATAATCTTTATGTGCTCAAACACACAACTTTTGTGACTTTTCCAATTTTGAAGCTCGATAACTTTGGCAAATGTGGACCGCATTTGTTAACCAAAGTGTCAAATTAATCAGCTTGACGAGATCTTTAAAATAACACAACAATTCATGATTGCATCTTGTTGAATTTCCAAGAAAAATAGTACATTATGTGCTCAAACACACAACTTTTGTGACTTTTCCAATTTTGAAGCTCGATAACTTTGGCAAATGTGGACCAAATTTGTTAACCAAAGTATCAAATTAATCAGCTCGACGAGATCTTTAAAATAACACAACAATTCATGATTGCATCTTGTCGAATTTCCAAGAAAAATAGTACTTTATGTGCTCAAACACACATATTTTGTGACTTTTCAAACTTTGAAGCTCGATAACTTCGGCAAATGTGGACCAAATTTCTTAAACAAAGTGTCAAAGTAATCACCTCAACGAGATTTTGAAGATGTCACAACACATCATGATTGCATCTTGTTGAATTTCCAAGAAAAATAGTACTTTATGTGCTCAAACACACATATTTTGTTACTTTTCAAACATTGAAGCTCGATAGCTTCGGCAAATGAAGACCAAATTTGTTAAACAAAGTGTCAAATTAATCACCTCAACGAGATTTTGAAGATGTCACAACAATTCATGATTGCATCTTGTTGAATTTCCAAGAAAAATAGTACTTTATGTGCTCAAACACACATATTTTGTGACTTTTCAAACTTTGACGCTCGATAACTTCGGCAAATGTGGACCAAATTTCTTAAACAAAGTGTCAAAGTAATCACCTCAACGAGATTTTGAAGATATCACAACACATCGTGATTGCATCTTGTTGAACTTCCAAGAAAAATAATCTTTATGTGCTCAAACACACAACTTTTGTGACTTTTCCAATTTTGAAGCTCGATAACTTTGGCAAATGTGGACCAAATTTGTTAACCAAAGTGTCAAATTAATCAGCTCGACAAGATCTTTAAAATAACACAACAATTCATGATTGCATCTTGTCGAATTTCCAAGAAAAATAGTACTTTATGTGCTCAAACACACATATTTTGTGACTTTTCAAACTTTGAAGCTCGATAGCTTCGGCAAATGAAGACCAAATTTGTTAAACAAAGTGTCAAATTAATCAGCTCGACAAGGTTATGAAGATGTCACAACACATCATGATTACATCTTGTTGAACTTCCAGGAAAAATATTACTTTATGTGCTCAAACACACAACTTTTGTGACTTTTCAAACTTTGAAGCTCGATAGCTTCGGCAAATGAAGACCAAATTTGTTAAACAAAGTGTCAAATTAATCACCTCAACGAGATTTTGAAGATGTCACAACAATTCATGATTGCATCTTGTTGAACTTCCAAGAAAAATAGTACTTTATGTGCTCAAACACACATATTTTGTGACTTTTCAAACTTTGAAGCTCGATAACTTCGGCAAATGTGGACCAAATTTCTTAAACAAAGTGTCAAAGTAATCACCTCAACGAGATTTTGAAGATATCACAACACATCGTGATTGCATCTTGTTGAACTTCCAAGAAAAATAATCTTTATGTGCTCAAACACACAACTTTTGTGACTTTTCAAACTTTGAAGCTCGATAGCTTCGGCAAATGAAGACCAAATTTGTTAAACAAAGTGTCAAATTAATCACCTCAACGAGATTTTGAAGATGTCACAACAATTCATGATTGCATCTTGTTGAATTTCCAAGAAAAATAGTACTTTATGTGCTCAAACACACAACTTTTGTGACTTTTCAAACTTTGAAGCTCGATAGCTTCGGCAAATGAAGACCAAATTTGTTAAACAAAGTGTCAAATTAATCAGCTCGACGAGATCTTTAAAATGACACAACACACCATGATTACATCTTGTTGAACTTCCAAGAAAAATAGTAGTTTATGTGCTCAAACACACAACTTTTGTGACTTTTCAAACTTTGAAGCTCGATAGCTTCGGCAAATGAAGACCAAATTTGTTAAACAAAGTGTCAAATTAATCACCTCAACGAGATTTTGAAGATGTCACAACAATTCATGATTGCATCTTGTTGAATTTCCAAGAAAAATAGTACTTTATGTGCTCAAACACACAACTTTTGTGACTTTTCAAACTTTGAAGCTCGATAGCTTCGGCAAATGAAGACCAAATTTGTTAAACAAAGTGTCAAATTAATCAGCTCGACGAGATCTTTAAAATGACACAACACACCATGATTACATCTTGTTGAACTTCCAAGAAAAATAGTACTTTATGTGCTCAAACACACAACTTTTGTGACTTTTCAAACTTTGAAGCTCGATAGCTTCGGCAAATGAAGACCAAATTTGTTAAACAAAGTGTCAAAGTAATCAGCTCGACGAGATCTTTAAAATGACACAACACACCATGATTACATCTTGTTGAACTTCCAAGAAAAATAGTACTTTATGTGCTCAAACACACAACTTTTGTGACTTTTCAAACTTTGAAGCTCGATAGCTTCGGCAAATGAAGACCAAATTTCTTAAACAAAGTGTCAAAGTAATCACCTCAACGAGATTTTGAAGATGTCACAACACATCATGATTGCATCTTGTTGAATTTCCAAGAAAAATAGTACTTTATGTGCTCAAACACACATATTTTGTGACTTTTCAAATTTTGAAGCTCGATAACTTCGGCAAATGTGGACCAAAATTCTTAAACAAAGTGTCAAAGTAATCACCTCAACGAGATTTTGAAGATGTCACAACACATCATGATTGCATCTTGTTGAACTTCCAGGAAAAATAGTACTTTATGTGCTCAAACGCACATATTTTGTTACTTTTCAAACATTGAAGCTCGATAACTTCGGCAAATGAGGACCAAATTTGTTAAACAGAGTGTCAAATTAATCACCTCAACGAGATTTTGAAGATGTCACAACACATCATGATTGCATCTTGTTGAATTTCCAAGAAAAATAGTACTTTATGTGCTCAAACACACATATTTTGTTACTTTTCAAACATTGAAGCTCGATAGCTTCGGCAAATGAAGACCAAATTTGTTAAACAAAGTGTCAAATTAATCACCTCAACGAGATTTTGAAGATGTCACAACAATTCATGATTGCATCTTGTTGAATTTCCAAGAAAAATAGTACTTTATGTGCTCAAACACACATATTTTGTGACTTTTCAAACTTTGACGCTCGATAACTTCGGCAAATGTGGACCAAATTTCTTAAACAAAGTGTCAAAGTAATCACCTCAACGAGATTTTGAAGATATCACAACACATCGTGATTGCATCTTGTTGAACTTCCAAGAAAAATAATCTTTATGTGCTCAAACACACAACTTTTGTGACTTTTCCAATTTTGAAGCTCGATAACTTTGGCAAATGTGGACCAAATTTGTTAACCAAAGTGTCAAATTAATCAGCTCGACAAGATCTTTAAAATAACACAACAATTCATGATTGCATCTTGTCGAATTTCCAAGAAAAATAGTACTTTATGTGCTCAAACACACATATTTTGTGACTTTTCAAACTTTGAAGCTCGATAGCTTCGGCAAATGAAGACCAAATTTGTTAAACAAAGTGTCAAATTAATCAGCTCGACAAGGTTATGAAGATGTCACAACACATCATGATTACATCTTGTCGAATTTCCAAGAAAAATAGTACTTTATGTGCTCAAACACACATATTTTGTGACTTTTCAAACTTTGAAGCTCGATAACTTCGGCAAATGTGGACCAAATTTCTTAAACAAAGTGTCAAAGTAATCACCTCAACGAGATTTTGAAGATATCACAACACATCGTGATTGCATCTTGTTGAACATCCAAGAAAAATAATCTTTATGTGCTCAAACACACAACTTTTGTGACTTTTCAAACTTTGAAGCTCGATAGCTTCGGCAAATGAAGACCAAATTTGTTAAACAAAGTGTCAAATTAATCACCTCAACGAGATTTTGAAGATGTCACAACAATTCATGATTGCATCTTGTTGAATTTCCAAGAAAAATAGTACTTTATGTGCTCAAACACACAACTTTTGTGACTTTTCAAACTTTGAAGCTCGATAGCTTCGGCAAATGAAGACCAAATTTGTTAAACAAAGTGTCAAATTAATCAGCTCGACGAGATCTTTAAAATGACACAACACACCATGATTACATCTTGTTGAACTTCCAAGAAAAATAGTAGTTTATGTGCTCAAACACACAACTTTTGTGACTTTTCAAACTTTGAAGCTCGATAGCTTCGGCAAATGAAGACCAAATTTGTTAAACAAAGTGTCAAATTAATCACCTCAACGAGATTTTGAAGATGTCACAACAATTCATGATTGCATCTTGTTGAATTTCCAAGAAAAATAGTACTTTATGTGCTCAAACACACAACTTTTGTGACTTTTCAAACTTTGAAGCTCGATAGCTTCGGCAAATGAAGACCAAATTTGTTAAACAAAGTGTCAAATTAATCAGCTCGACGAGATCTTTAAAATGACACAACACACCATGATTACATCTTGTTGAACTTCCAAGAAAAATAGTACTTTATGTGCTCAAACACACAACTTTTGTGACTTTTCAAACTTTGAAGCTCGATAGCTTCGGCAAATGTGGACCAAAATTCTTAAACAAAGTGTCAAAGTAATCACCTCAACGAGATTTTGAAGATGTCACAACACATCATGATTGCATCTTGTTGAACTTCCAGGAAAAATAGTACTTTATGTGCTCAAACGCACATATTTTGTGACTTTTCAAACTTTGAAGCTCGATAGCTTCGGCAAATGAAGACCAAATTTGTTAAACAAAGTGTCAAATTAATCACCTCAACGAGATTTTGAAGATGTCACAACAATTCATGATTGCATCTTGTTGAATTTCCAAGAAAAATAGTACTTTATGTGCTCAAACACACAACTTTTGTGACTTTTCAAACTTTGAAGCTCGATAGCTTCGGCAAATGAAGACCAAATTTGTTAAACAAAGTGTCAAATTAATCAGCTCGACGAGATCTTTAAAATGACACAACACACCATGATTACATCTTGTTGAACTTCCAAGAAAAATAGTAGTTTATGTGCTCAAACACACAACTTTTGTGACTTTTCAAACTTTGAAGCTCGATAGCTTCGGCAAATGAAGACCAAATTTGTTAAACAAAGTGTCAAATTAATCACCTCAACGAGATTTTGAAGATGTCACAACAATTCATGATTGCATCTTGTTGAATTTCCAAGAAAAATAGTACTTTATGTGCTCAAACACACAACTTTTGTGACTTTTCAAACTTTGAAGCTCGATAGCTTCGGCAAATGAAGACCAAATTTGTTAAACAAAGTGTCAAATTAATCAGCTCGACGAGATCTTTAAAATGACACAACACACCATGATTACATCTTGTTGAACTTCCAAGAAAAATAGTACTTTATGTGCTCAAACACACAACTTTTGTGACTTTTCAAACTTTGAAGCTCGATAGCTTCGGCAAATGAAGACCAAATTTGTTAAACAAAGTGTCAAAGTAATCAGCTCGACGAGATCTTTAAAATGACACAACACACCATGATTACATCTTGTTGAACTTCCAAGAAAAATAGTACTTTATGTGCTCAAACACACAACTTTTGTGACTTTTCAAACTTTGAAGCTCGATAGCTTCGGCAAATGAAGACCAAATTTCTTAAACAAAGTGTCAAAGTAATCACCTCAACGAGATTTTGAAGATGTCACAACACATCATGATTGCATCTTGTTGAATTTCCAAGAAAAATAGTACTTTATGTGCTCAAACACACATATTTTGTGACTTTTCAAATTTTGAAGCTCGATAACTTCGGCAAATGTGGACCAAAATTCTTAAACAAAGTGTCAAAGTAATCACCTCAACGAGATTTTGAAGATGTCACAACACATCATGATTGCATCTTGTTGAACTTCCAGGAAAAATAGTACTTTATGTGCTCAAACGCACATATTTTGTTACTTTTCAAACATTGAAGCTCGATAACTTCGGCAAATGAGGACCAAATTTGTTAAACAGAGTGTCAAATTAATCACCTCAACGAGATTTTGAAGATGTCACAACACATCATGATTGCATCTTGTTGAATTTCCAAGAAAAATAGTACTTTATGTGCTCAAACACACATATTTTGTTACTTTTCAAACATTGAAGCTCGATAGCTTCGGCAAATGAAGACCAAATTTGTTAAACAAAGTGTCAAATTAATCACCTCAACGAGATTTTGAAGATGTCACAACAATTCATGATTGCATCTTGTTGAATTTCCAAGAAAAATAGTACTTTATGTGCTCAAACACACATATTTTGTGACTTTTCAAACTTTGACGCTCGATAACTTCGGCAAATGTGGACCAAATTTCTTAAACAAAGTGTCAAAGTAATCACCTCAACGAGATTTTGAAGATATCACAACACATCGTGATTGCATCTTGTTGAACTTCCAAGAAAAATAATCTTTATGTGCTCAAACACACAACTTTTGTGACTTTTCCAATTTTGAAGCTCGATAACTTTGGCAAATGTGGACCAAATTTGTTAACCAAAGTGTCAAATTAATCAGCTCGACAAGATCTTTAAAATAACACAACAATTCATGATTGCATCTTGTCGAATTTCCAAGAAAAATAGTACTTTATGTGCTCAAACACACATATTTTGTGACTTTTCAAACTTTGAAGCTCGATAGCTTCGGCAAATGAAGACCAAATTTGTTAAACAAAGTGTCAAATTAATCAGCTCGACAAGGTTATGAAGATGTCACAACACATCATGATTACATCTTGTCGAATTTCCAAGAAAAATAGTACTTTATGTGCTCAAACACACATATTTTGTGACTTTTCAAACTTTGAAGCTCGATAACTTCGGCAAATGTGGACCAAATTTCTTAAACAAAGTGTCAAAGTAATCACCTCAACGAGATTTTGAAGATATCACAACACATCGTGATTGCATCTTGTTGAACATCCAAGAAAAATAATCTTTATGTGCTCAAACACACAACTTTTGTGACTTTTCAAACTTTGAAGCTCGATAGCTTCGGCAAATGAAGACCAAATTTGTTAAACAAAGTGTCAAATTAATCACCTCAACGAGATTTTGAAGATGTCACAACAATTCATGATTGCATCTTGTTGAATTTCCAAGAAAAATAGTACTTTATGTGCTCAAACACACAACTTTTGTGACTTTTCAAACTTTGAAGCTCGATAGCTTCGGCAAATGAAGACCAAATTTGTTAAACAAAGTGTCAAATTAATCAGCTCGACGAGATCTTTAAAATGACACAACACACCATGATTACATCTTGTTGAACTTCCAAGAAAAATAGTAGTTTATGTGCTCAAACACACAACTTTTGTGACTTTTCAAACTTTGAAGCTCGATAGCTTCGGCAAATGAAGACCAAATTTGTTAAACAAAGTGTCAAATTAATCACCTCAACGAGATTTTGAAGATGTCACAACAATTCATGATTGCATCTTGTTGAATTTCCAAGAAAAATAGTACTTTATGTGCTCAAACACACAACTTTTGTGACTTTTCAAACTTTGAAGCTCGATAGCTTCGGCAAATGAAGACCAAATTTGTTAAACAAAGTGTCAAATTAATCAGCTCGACGAGATCTTTAAAATGACACAACACACCATGATTACATCTTGTTGAACTTCCAAGAAAAATAGTACTTTATGTGCTCAAACACACAACTTTTGTGACTTTTCAAACTTTGAAGCTCGATAGCTTCGGCAAATGTGGACCAAAATTCTTAAACAAAGTGTCAAAGTAATCACCTCAACGAGATTTTGAAGATGTCACAACACATCATGATTGCATCTTGTTGAACTTCCAGGAAAAATAGTACTTTATGTGCTCAAACGCACATATTTTGTGACTTTTCAAACTTTGAAGCTCGATAGCTTCGGCAAATGAAGACCAAATTTGTTAAACAAAGTGTCAAATTAATCACCTCAACGAGATTTTGAAGATGTCACAACAATTCATGATTGCATCTTGTTGAATTTCCAAGAAAAATAGTACTTTATGTGCTCAAACACACAACTTTTGTGACTTTTCAAACTTTGAAGCTCGATAGCTTCGGCAAATGAAGACCAAATTTGTTAAACAAAGTGTCAAATTAATCAGCTCGACGAGATCTTTAAAATGACACAACACACCATGATTACATCTTGTTGAACTTCCAAGAAAAATAGTAGTTTATGTGCTCAAACACACAACTTTTGTGACTTTTCAAACTTTGAAGCTCGATAGCTTCGGCAAATGAAGACCAAATTTGTTAAACAAAGTGTCAAATTAATCACCTCAACGAGATTTTGAAGATGTCACAACAATTCATGATTGCATCTTGTTGAATTTCCAAGAAAAATAGTACTTTATGTGCTCAAACACACAACTTTTGTGACTTTTCAAACTTTGAAGCTCGATAGCTTCGGCAAATGAAGACCAAATTTGTTAAACAAAGTGTCAAATTAATCAGCTCGACGAGATCTTTAAAATGACACAACACACCATGATTACATCTTGTTGAACTTCCAAGAAAAATAGTACTTTATGTGCTCAAACACACAACTTTTGTGACTTTTCAAACTTTGAAGCTCGATAGCTTCGGCAAATGAAGACCAAATTTGTTAAACAAAGTGTCAAAGTAATCAGCTCGACGAGATCTTTAAAATGACACAACACACCATGATTACATCTTGTTGAACTTCCAAGAAAAATAGTACTTTATGTGCTCAAACACACAACTTTTGTGACTTTTCAAACTTTGAAGCTCGATAGCTTCGGCAAATGAAGACCAAATTTCTTAAACAAAGTGTCAAAGTAATCACCTCAACGAGATTTTGAAGATGTCACAACACATCATGATTGCATCTTGTTGAATTTCCAAGAAAAATAGTACTTTATGTGCTCAAACACACATATTTTGTGACTTTTCAAATTTTGAAGCTCGATAACTTCGGCAAATGTGGACCAAAATTCTTAAACAAAGTGTCAAAGTAATCACCTCAACGAGATTTTGAAGATGTCACAACACATCATGATTGCATCTTGTTGAACTTCCAGGAAAAATAGTACTTTATGTGCTCAAACGCACATATTTTGTTACTTTTCAAACATTGAAGCTCGATAACTTCGGCAAATGAGGACCAAATTTGTTAAACAGAGTGTCAAATTAATCACCTCAACGAGATTTTGAAGATGTCACAACACATCATGATTGCATCTTGTTGAATTTCCAAGAAAAATAGTACTTTATGTGCTCAAACACACATATTTTGTTACTTTTCAAACATTGAAGCTCGATAGCTTCGGCAAATGAAGACCAAATTTGTTAAACAAAGTGTCAAATTAATCACCTCAACGAGATTTTGAAGATGTCACAACAATTCATGATTGCATCTTGTTGAATTTCCAAGAAAAATAGTACTTTATGTGCTCAAACACACATATTTTGTGACTTTTCAAACTTTGACGCTCGATAACTTCGGCAAATGTGGACCAAATTTCTTAAACAAAGTGTCAAAGTAATCACCTCAACGAGATTTTGAAGATATCACAACACATCGTGATTGCATCTTGTTGAACTTCCAAGAAAAATAATCTTTATGTGCTCAAACACACAACTTTTGTGACTTTTCCAATTTTGAAGCTCGATAACTTTGGCAAATGTGGACCAAATTTGTTAACCAAAGTGTCAAATTAATCAGCTCGACAAGATCTTTAAAATAACACAACAATTCATGATTGCATCTTGTCGAATTTCCAAGAAAAATAGTACTTTATGTGCTCAAACACACATATTTTGTGACTTTTCAAACTTTGAAGCTCGATAGCTTCGGCAAATGAAGACCAAATTTGTTAAACAAAGTGTCAAATTAATCAGCTCGACAAGGTTATGAAGATGTCACAACACATCATGATTACATCTTGTCGAATTTCCAAGAAAAATAGTACTTTATGTGCTCAAACACACATATTTTGTGACTTTTCAAACTTTGAAGCTCGATAACTTCGGCAAATGTGGACCAAATTTCTTAAACAAAGTGTCAAAGTAATCACCTCAACGAGATTTTGAAGATATCACAACACATCGTGATTGCATCTTGTTGAACATCCAAGAAAAATAATCTTTATGTGCTCAAACACACAACTTTTGTGACTTTTCAAACTTTGAAGCTCGATAGCTTCGGCAAATGAAGACCAAATTTGTTAAACAAAGTGTCAAATTAATCACCTCAACGAGATTTTGAAGATGTCACAACAATTCATGATTGCATCTTGTTGAATTTCCAAGAAAAATAGTACTTTATGTGCTCAAACACACAACTTTTGTGACTTTTCAAACTTTGAAGCTCGATAGCTTCGGCAAATGAAGACCAAATTTGTTAAACAAAGTGTCAAATTAATCAGCTCGACGAGATCTTTAAAATGACACAACACACCATGATTACATCTTGTTGAACTTCCAAGAAAAATAGTAGTTTATGTGCTCAAACACACAACTTTTGTGACTTTTCAAACTTTGAAGCTCGATAGCTTCGGCAAATGAAGACCAAATTTGTTAAACAAAGTGTCAAATTAATCACCTCAACGAGATTTTGAAGATGTCACAACAATTCATGATTGCATCTTGTTGAATTTCCAAGAAAAATAGTACTTTATGTGCTCAAACACACAACTTTTGTGACTTTTCAAACTTTGAAGCTCGATAGCTTCGGCAAATGAAGACCAAATTTGTTAAACAAAGTGTCAAATTAATCAGCTCGACGAGATCTTTAAAATGACACAACACACCATGATTACATCTTGTTGAACTTCCAAGAAAAATAGTACTTTATGTGCTCAAACACACAACTTTTGTGACTTTTCAAACTTTGAAGCTCGATAGCTTCGGCAAATGAAGACCAAATTTGTTAAACAAAGTGTCAAAGTAATCAGCTCGACGAGATCTTTAAAATGACACAACACACCATGATTACATCTTGTTGAACTTCCAAGAAAAATAGTACTTTATGTGCTCAAACACACAACTTTTGTGACTTTTCAAACTTTGAAGCTCGATAGCTTCGGCAAATGAAGACCAAATTTCTTAAACAAAGTGTCAAAGTAATCACCTCAACGAGATTTTGAAGATGTCACAACACATCATGATTGCATCTTGTTGAATTTCCAAGAAAAATAGTACTTTATGTGCTTAAACACACATATTTTGTGACTTTTCAAATTTTGAAGCTCGATAACTTCGGCAAATGTGGACCAAAATTCTTAAACAAAGTGTCAAAGTAATCACCTCAACGAGATTTTGAAGATGTCACAACACATCATGATTGCATCTTGTTGAACTTCCAGGAAAAATAGTACTTTATGTGCTCAAACGCACATATTTTGTTACTTTTCAAACATTGAAGCTCGATAACTTCGGCAAATGAGGACCAAATTTGTTAAACAGAGTGTCAAATTAATCACCTCAACGAGATTTTGAAGATGTCACAACACATCATGATTACATCTTGTTGAACTTCCAGGAAAAATAGTACTTTATGTGCTCAAACACACATATTTTGTGACTTTTCAAACTTTGAAGCTCGATAGCTTCGGCAAATGAAGACCAAATTTGTTAAACAAAGTGTCAAATTAATCAGCTCGACAAGGTTATGAAGATGTCACAACACATCATGATTACATCTTGTTGAACTTCCAGGAAAAATATTACTTTATGTGCTCAAACACACAACTTTTGTGACTTTTCAAACTTTGAAGCTCGATAGCTTCGGCAAATGAAGACCAAATTTGTTAAACAAAGTGTCAAATTAATCACCTCAACGAGATTTTGAAGATGTCACAACAATTCATGATTGCATCTTGTTGAACTTCCAAGAAAAATAGTACTTTATGTGCTCAAACACACATATTTTGTGACTTTTCAAACTTTGAAGCTCGATAACTTCGGCAAATGTGGACCAAATTTCTTAAACAAAGTGTCAAAGTAATCACCTCAACGAGATTTTGAAGATATCACAACACATCGTGATTGCATCTTGTTGAACTTCCAAGAAAAATAATCTTTATGTGCTCAAACACACAACTTTTGTGACTTTTCAAACTTTGAAGCTCGATAGCTTCGGCAAATGAAGACCAAATTTGTTAAACAAAGTGTCAAATTAATCACCTCAACGAGATTTTGAAGATGTCACAACAATTCATGATTGCATCTTGTTGAATTTCCAAGAAAAATAGTACTTTATGTGCTCAAACACACAACTTTTGTGACTTTTCAAACTTTGAAGCTCGATAGCTTCGGCAAATGAAGACCAAATTTGTTAAACAAAGTGTCAAATTAATCAGCTCGACGAGATCTTTAAAATGACACAACACACCATGATTACATCTTGTTGAACTTCCAAGAAAAATAGTAGTTTATGTGCTCAAACACACAACTTTTGTGACTTTTCAAACTTTGAAGCTCGATAGCTTCGGCAAATGAAGACCAAATTTGTTAAACAAAGTGTCAAATTAATCACCTCAACGAGATTTTGAAGATGTCACAACAATTCATGATTGCATCTTGTTGAATTTCCAAGAAAAATAGTACTTTATGTGCTCAAACACACAACTTTTGTGACTTTTCAAACTTTGAAGCTCGATAGCTTCGGCAAATGAAGACCAAATTTGTTAAACAAAGTGTCAAATTAATCAGCTCGACGAGATCTTTAAAATGACACAACACACCATGATTACATCTTGTTGAACTTCCAAGAAAAATAGTACTTTATGTGCTCAAACACACAACTTTTGTGACTTTTCAAACTTTGAAGCTCGATAGCTTCGGCAAATGAAGACCAAATTTGTTAAACAAAGTGTCAAAGTAATCAGCTCGACGAGATCTTTAAAATGACACAACACACCATGATTACATCTTGTTGAACTTCCAAGAAAAATAGTACTTTATGTGCTCAAACACACAACTTTTGTGACTTTTCAAACTTTGAAGCTCGATAGCTTCGGCAAATGAAGACCAAATTTCTTAAACAAAGTGTCAAAGTAATCACCTCAACGAGATTTTGAAGATGTCACAACACATCATGATTGCATCTTGTTGAATTTCCAAGAAAAATAGTACTTTATGTGCTCAAACACACATATTTTGTGACTTTTCAAATTTTGAAGCTCGATAACTTCGGCAAATGTGGACCAAAATTCTTAAACAAAGTGTCAAAGTAATCACCTCAACGAGATTTTGAAGATGTCACAACACATCATGATTGCATCTTGTTGAACTTCCAGGAAAAATAGTACTTTATGTGCTCAAACGCACATATTTTGTTACTTTTCAAACATTGAAGCTCGATAACTTCGGCAAATGAGGACCAAATTTGTTAAACAGAGTGTCAAATTAATCACCTCAACGAGATTTTGAAGATGTCACAACACATCATGATTGCATCTTGTTGAATTTCCAAGAAAAATAGTACTTTATGTGCTCAAACACACATATTTTGTTACTTTTCAAACATTGAAGCTCGATAGCTTCGGCAAATGAAGACCAAATTTGTTAAACAAAGTGTCAAATTAATCACCTCAACGAGATTTTGAAGATGTCACAACAATTCATGATTGCATCTTGTTGAATTTCCAAGAAAAATAGTACTTTATGTGCTCAAACACACATATTTTGTGACTTTTCAAACTTTGACGCTCGATAACTTCGGCAAATGTGGACCAAATTTCTTAAACAAAGTGTCAAAGTAATCACCTCAACGAGATTTTGAAGATATCACAACACATCGTGATTGCATCTTGTTGAACTTCCAAGAAAAATAATCTTTATGTGCTCAAACACACAACTTTTGTGACTTTTCCAATTTTGAAGCTCGATAACTTTGGCAAATGTGGACCAAATTTGTTAACCAAAGTGTCAAATTAATCAGCTCGACAAGATCTTTAAAATAACACAACAATTCATGATTGCATCTTGTCGAATTTCCAAGAAAAATAGTACTTTATGTGCTCAAACACACATATTTTGTGACTTTTCAAACTTTGAAGCTCGATAGCTTCGGCAAATGAAGACCAAATTTGTTAAACAAAGTGTCAAATTAATCAGCTCGACAAGGTTATGAAGATGTCACAACACATCATGATTACATCTTGTCGAATTTCCAAGAAAAATAGTACTTTATGTGCTCAAACACACATATTTTGTGACTTTTCAAACTTTGAAGCTCGATAACTTCGGCAAATGTGGACCAAATTTCTTAAACAAAGTGTCAAAGTAATCACCTCAACGAGATTTTGAAGATATCACAACACATCGTGATTGCATCTTGTTGAACATCCAAGAAAAATAATCTTTATGTGCTCAAACACACAACTTTTGTGACTTTTCAAACTTTGAAGCTCGATAGCTTCGGCAAATGAAGACCAAATTTGTTAAACAAAGTGTCAAATTAATCACCTCAACGAGATTTTGAAGATGTCACAACAATTCATGATTGCATCTTGTTGAATTTCCAAGAAAAATAGTACTTTATGTGCTCAAACACACAACTTTTGTGACTTTTCAAACTTTGAAGCTCGATAGCTTCGGCAAATGAAGACCAAATTTGTTAAACAAAGTGTCAAATTAATCAGCTCGACGAGATCTTTAAAATGACACAACACACCATGATTACATCTTGTTGAACTTCCAAGAAAAATAGTAGTTTATGTGCTCAAACACACAACTTTTGTGACTTTTCAAACTTTGAAGCTCGATAGCTTCGGCAAATGAAGACCAAATTTGTTAAACAAAGTGTCAAATTAATCACCTCAACGAGATTTTGAAGATGTCACAACAATTCATGATTGCATCTTGTTGAATTTCCAAGAAAAATAGTACTTTATGTGCTCAAACACACAACTTTTGTGACTTTTCAAACTTTGAAGCTCGATAGCTTCGGCAAATGAAGACCAAATTTGTTAAACAAAGTGTCAAATTAATCAGCTCGACGAGATCTTTAAAATGACACAACACACCATGATTACATCTTGTTGAACTTCCAAGAAAAATAGTAGTTTATGTGCTCAAACACACAACTTTTGTGACTTTTCAAACTTTGAAGCTCGATAGCTTCGGCAAATGAAGACCAAATTTGTTAAACAAAGTGTCAAATTAATCACCTCAACGAGATTTTGAAGATGTCACAACAATTCATGATTGCATCTTGTTGAATTTCCAAGAAAAATAGTACTTTATGTGCTCAAACACACAACTTTTGTGACTTTTCAAACTTTGAAGCTCGATAGCTTCGGCAAATGAAGACCAAATTTGTTAAACAAAGTGTCAAATTAATCAGCTCGACGAGATCTTTAAAATGACACAACACACCATGATTACATCTTGTTGAACTTCCAAGAAAAATAGTAGTTTATGTGCTCAAACACACAACTTTTGTGACTTTTCAAACTTTGAAGCTCGATAGCTTCGGCAAATGAAGACCAAATTTGTTAAACAAAGTGTCAAATTAATCACCTCAACGAGATTTTGAAGATGTCACAACAATTCATGATTGCATCTTGTTGAATTTCCAAGAAAAATAGTACTTTATGTGCTCAAACACACAACTTTTGTGACTTTTCAAACTTTGAAGCTCGATAGCTTCGGCAAATGAAGACCAAATTTGTTAAACAAAGTGTCAAATTAATCAGCTCGACGAGATCTTTAAAATGACACAACACACCATGATTACATCTTGTTGAACTTCCAAGAAAAATAGTAGTTTATGTGCTCAAACACACAACTTTTGTGACTTTTCAAACTTTGAAGCTCGATAGCTTCGGCAAATGAAGACCAAATTTGTTAAACAAAGTGTCAAATTAATCACCTCAACGAGATTTTGAAGATGTCACAACAATTCATGATTGCATCTTGTTGAATTTCCAAGAAAAATAGTACTTTATGTGCTCAAACACACAACTTTTGTGACTTTTCAAACTTTGAAGCTCGATAGCTTCGGCAAATGAAGACCAAATTTGTTAAACAAAGTGTCAAATTAATCAGCTCGACGAGATCTTTAAAATGACACAACACACCATGATTACATCTTGTTGAACTTCCAAGAAAAATAGTACTTTATGTGCTCAAACACACAACTTTTGTGACTTTTCAAACTTTGAAGCTCGATAGCTTCGGCAAATGAAGACCAAATTTGTTAAACAAAGTGTCAAAGTAATCAGCTCGACGAGATCTTTAAAATGACACAACACACCATGATTACATCTTGTTGAACTTCCAAGAAAAATAGTACTTTATGTGCTCAAACACACAACTTTTGTGACTTTTCAAACTTTGAAGCTCGATAGCTTCGGCAAATGAAGACCAAATTTCTTAAACAAAGTGTCAAAGTAATCACCTCAACGAGATTTTGAAGATGTCACAACACATCATGATTGCATCTTGTTGAATTTCCAAGAAAAATAGTACTTTATGTGCTCAAACACACATATTTTGTGACTTTTCAAATTTTGAAGCTCGATAACTTCGGCAAATGTGGACCAAAATTCTTAAACAAAGTGTCAAAGTAATCACCTCAACGAGATTTTGAAGATGTCACAACACATCATGATTGCATCTTGTTGAACTTCCAGGAAAAATAGTACTTTATGTGCTCAAACGCACATATTTTGTTACTTTTCAAACATTGAAGCTCGATAACTTCGGCAAATGAGGACCAAATTTGTTAAACAGAGTGTCAAATTAATCACCTCAACGAGATTTTGAAGATGTCACAACACATCATGATTGCATCTTGTTGAATTTCCAAGAAAAATAGTACTTTATGTGCTCAAACACACATATTTTGTTACTTTTCAAACATTGAAGCTCGATAGCTTCGGCAAATGAAGACCAAATTTGTTAAACAAAGTGTCAAATTAATCACCTCAACGAGATTTTGAAGATGTCACAACAATTCATGATTGCATCTTGTTGAATTTCCAAGAAAAATAGTACTTTATGTGCTCAAACACACATATTTTGTGACTTTTCAAACTTTGACGCTCGATAACTTCGGCAAATGTGGACCAAATTTCTTAAACAAAGTGTCAAAGTAATCACCTCAACGAGATTTTGAAGATATCACAACACATCGTGATTGCATCTTGTTGAACTTCCAAGAAAAATAATCTTTATGTGCTCAAACACACAACTTTTGTGACTTTTCCAATTTTGAAGCTCGATAACTTTGGCAAATGTGGACCAAATTTGTTAACCAAAGTGTCAAATTAATCAGCTCGACAAGATCTTTAAAATAACACAACAATTCATGATTGCATCTTGTCGAATTTCCAAGAAAAATAGTACTTTATGTGCTCAAACACACATATTTTGTGACTTTTCAAACTTTGAAGCTCGATAGCTTCGGCAAATGAAGACCAAATTTGTTAAACAAAGTGTCAAATTAATCAGCTCGACAAGGTTATGAAGATGTCACAACACATCATGATTACATCTTGTCGAATTTCCAAGAAAAATAGTACTTTATGTGCTCAAACACACATATTTTGTGACTTTTCAAACTTTGAAGCTCGATAACTTCGGCAAATGTGGACCAAATTTCTTAAACAAAGTGTCAAAGTAATCACCTCAACGAGATTTTGAAGATATCACAACACATCGTGATTGCATCTTGTTGAACATCCAAGAAAAATAATCTTTATGTGCTCAAACACACAACTTTTGTGACTTTTCAAACTTTGAAGCTCGATAGCTTCGGCAAATGAAGACCAAATTTGTTAAACAAAGTGTCAAATTAATCACCTCAACGAGATTTTGAAGATGTCACAACAATTCATGATTGCATCTTGTTGAATTTCCAAGAAAAATAGTACTTTATGTGCTCAAACACACAACTTTTGTGACTTTTCAAACTTTGAAGCTCGATAGCTTCGGCAAATGAAGACCAAATTTGTTAAACAAAGTGTCAAATTAATCAGCTCGACGAGATCTTTAAAATGACACAACACACCATGATTACATCTTGTTGAACTTCCAAGAAAAATAGTAGTTTATGTGCTCAAACACACAACTTTTGTGACTTTTCAAACTTTGAAGCTCGATAGCTTCGGCAAATGAAGACCAAATTTGTTAAACAAAGTGTCAAATTAATCACCTCAACGAGATTTTGAAGATGTCACAACAATTCATGATTGCATCTTGTTGAATTTCCAAGAAAAATAGTACTTTATGTGCTCAAACACACAACTTTTGTGACTTTTCAAACTTTGAAGCTCGATAGCTTCGGCAAATGAAGACCAAATTTGTTAAACAAAGTGTCAAATTAATCAGCTCGACGAGATCTTTAAAATGACACAACACACCATGATTACATCTTGTTGAACTTCCAAGAAAAATAGTACTTTATGTGCTCAAACACACAACTTTTGTGACTTTTCAAACTTTGAAGCTCGATAGCTTCGGCAAATGAAGACCAAATTTGTTAAACAAAGTGTCAAAGTAATCAGCTCGACGAGATCTTTAAAATGACACAACACACCATGATTACATCTTGTTGAACTTCCAAGAAAAATAGTACTTTATGTGCTCAAACACACAACTTTTGTGACTTTTCAAACTTTGAAGCTCGATAGCTTCGGCAAATGAAGACCAAATTTCTTAAACAAAGTGTCAAAGTAATCACCTCAACGAGATTTTGAAGATGTCACAACACATCATGATTGCATCTTGTTGAATTTCCAAGAAAAATAGTACTTTATGTGCTTAAACACACATATTTTGTGACTTTTCAAATTTTGAAGCTCGATAACTTCGGCAAATGTGGACCAAAATTCTTAAACAAAGTGTCAAAGTAATCACCTCAACGAGATTTTGAAGATGTCACAACACATCATGATTGCATCTTGTTGAACTTCCAGGAAAAATAGTACTTTATGTGCTCAAACGCACATATTTTGTTACTTTTCAAACATTGAAGCTCGATAACTTCGGCAAATGAGGACCAAATTTGTTAAACAGAGTGTCAAATTAATCACCTCAACGAGATTTTGAAGATGTCACAACACATCATGATTACATCTTGTTGAACTTCCAGGAAAAATAGTACTTTATGTGCTCAAACACACATATTTTGTGACTTTTCAAACTTTGAAGCTCGATAGCTTCGGCAAATGAAGACCAAATTTGTTAAACAAAGTGTCAAATTAATCAGCTCGACAAGGTTATGAAGATGTCACAACACATCATGATTACATCTTGTTGAACTTCCAGGAAAAATATTACTTTATGTGCTCAAACACACAACTTTTGTGACTTTTCAAACTTTGAAGCTCGATAGCTTCGGCAAATGAAGACCAAATTTGTTAAACAAAGTGTCAAATTAATCACCTCAACGAGATTTTGAAGATGTCACAACAATTCATGATTGCATCTTGTTGAACTTCCAAGAAAAATAGTACTTTATGTGCTCAAACACACATATTTTGTGACTTTTCAAACTTTGAAGCTCGATAACTTCGGCAAATGTGGACCAAATTTCTTAAACAAAGTGTCAAAGTAATCACCTCAACGAGATTTTGAAGATATCACAACACATCGTGATTGCATCTTGTTGAACTTCCAAGAAAAATAATCTTTATGTGCTCAAACACACAACTTTTGTGACTTTTCAAACTTTGAAGCTCGATAGCTTCGGCAAATGAAGACCAAATTTGTTAAACAAAGTGTCAAATTAATCACCTCAACGAGATTTTGAAGATGTCACAACAATTCATGATTGCATCTTGTTGAATTTCCAAGAAAAATAGTACTTTATGTGCTCAAACACACAACTTTTGTGACTTTTCAAACTTTGAAGCTCGATAGCTTCGGCAAATGAAGACCAAATTTGTTAAACAAAGTGTCAAATTAATCAGCTCGACGAGATCTTTAAAATGACACAACACACCATGATTACATCTTGTTGAACTTCCAAGAAAAATAGTAGTTTATGTGCTCAAACACACAACTTTTGTGACTTTTCAAACTTTGAAGCTCGATAGCTTCGGCAAATGAAGACCAAATTTGTTAAACAAAGTGTCAAATTAATCACCTCAACGAGATTTTGAAGATGTCACAACAATTCATGATTGCATCTTGTTGAATTTCCAAGAAAAATAGTACTTTATGTGCTCAAACACACAACTTTTGTGACTTTTCAAACTTTGAAGCTCGATAGCTTCGGCAAATGAAGACCAAATTTGTTAAACAAAGTGTCAAATTAATCAGCTCGACGAGATCTTTAAAATGACACAACACACCATGATTACATCTTGTTGAACTTCCAAGAAAAATAGTACTTTATGTGCTCAAACACACAACTTTTGTGACTTTTCAAACTTTGAAGCTCGATAGCTTCGGCAAATGAAGACCAAATTTGTTAAACAAAGTGTCAAAGTAATCAGCTCGACGAGATCTTTAAAATGACACAACACACCATGATTACATCTTGTTGAACTTCCAAGAAAAATAGTACTTTATGTGCTCAAACACACAACTTTTGTGACTTTTCAAACTTTGAAGCTCGATAGCTTCGGCAAATGAAGACCAAATTTCTTAAACAAAGTGTCAAAGTAATCACCTCAACGAGATTTTGAAGATGTCACAACACATCATGATTGCATCTTGTTGAATTTCCAAGAAAAATAGTACTTTATGTGCTCAAACACACATATTTTGTGACTTTTCAAATTTTGAAGCTCGATAACTTCGGCAAATGTGGACCAAAATTCTTAAACAAAGTGTCAAAGTAATCACCTCAACGAGATTTTGAAGATGTCACAACACATCATGATTGCATCTTGTTGAACTTCCAGGAAAAATAGTACTTTATGTGCTCAAACGCACATATTTTGTTACTTTTCAAACATTGAAGCTCGATAACTTCGGCAAATGAGGACCAAATTTGTTAAACAGAGTGTCAAATTAATCACCTCAACGAGATTTTGAAGATGTCACAACACATCATGATTGCATCTTGTTGAATTTCCAAGAAAAATAGTACTTTATGTGCTCAAACACACATATTTTGTTACTTTTCAAACATTGAAGCTCGATAGCTTCGGCAAATGAAGACCAAATTTGTTAAACAAAGTGTCAAATTAATCACCTCAACGAGATTTTGAAGATGTCACAACAATTCATGATTGCATCTTGTTGAATTTCCAAGAAAAATAGTACTTTATGTGCTCAAACACACATATTTTGTGACTTTTCAAACTTTGACGCTCGATAACTTCGGCAAATGTGGACCAAATTTCTTAAACAAAGTGTCAAAGTAATCACCTCAACGAGATTTTGAAGATATCACAACACATCGTGATTGCATCTTGTTGAACTTCCAAGAAAAATAATCTTTATGTGCTCAAACACACAACTTTTGTGACTTTTCCAATTTTGAAGCTCGATAACTTTGGCAAATGTGGACCAAATTTGTTAACCAAAGTGTCAAATTAATCAGCTCGACAAGATCTTTAAAATAACACAACAATTCATGATTGCATCTTGTCGAATTTCCAAGAAAAATAGTACTTTATGTGCTCAAACACACATATTTTGTGACTTTTCAAACTTTGAAGCTCGATAGCTTCGGCAAATGAAGACCAAATTTGTTAAACAAAGTGTCAAATTAATCAGCTCGACAAGGTTATGAAGATGTCACAACACATCATGATTACATCTTGTCGAATTTCCAAGAAAAATAGTACTTTATGTGCTCAAACACACATATTTTGTGACTTTTCAAACTTTGAAGCTCGATAACTTCGGCAAATGTGGACCAAATTTCTTAAACAAAGTGTCAAAGTAATCACCTCAACGAGATTTTGAAGATATCACAACACATCGTGATTGCATCTTGTTGAACATCCAAGAAAAATAATCTTTATGTGCTCAAACACACAACTTTTGTGACTTTTCAAACTTTGAAGCTCGATAGCTTCGGCAAATGAAGACCAAATTTGTTAAACAAAGTGTCAAATTAATCACCTCAACGAGATTTTGAAGATGTCACAACAATTCATGATTGCATCTTGTTGAATTTCCAAGAAAAATAGTACTTTATGTGCTCAAACACACAACTTTTGTGACTTTTCAAACTTTGAAGCTCGATAGCTTCGGCAAATGAAGACCAAATTTGTTAAACAAAGTGTCAAATTAATCAGCTCGACGAGATCTTTAAAATGACACAACACACCATGATTACATCTTGTTGAACTTCCAAGAAAAATAGTAGTTTATGTGCTCAAACACACAACTTTTGTGACTTTTCAAACTTTGAAGCTCGATAGCTTCGGCAAATGAAGACCAAATTTGTTAAACAAAGTGTCAAATTAATCACCTCAACGAGATTTTGAAGATGTCACAACAATTCATGATTGCATCTTGTTGAATTTCCAAGAAAAATAGTACTTTATGTGCTCAAACACACAACTTTTGTGACTTTTCAAACTTTGAAGCTCGATAGCTTCGGCAAATGAAGACCAAATTTGTTAAACAAAGTGTCAAATTAATCAGCTCGACGAGATCTTTAAAATGACACAACACACCATGATTACATCTTGTTGAACTTCCAAGAAAAATAGTAGTTTATGTGCTCAAACACACAACTTTTGTGACTTTTCAAACTTTGAAGCTCGATAGCTTCGGCAAATGAAGACCAAATTTGTTAAACAGAGTGTCAAATTAATCACCTCAACGAGATTTTGAAGATGTCACAACACATCATGATTACATCTTGTTGAACTTCCAGGAAAAATAGTACTTTATGTGCTCAAACACACATATTTTGTGACTTTTCAAACTTTGAAGCTCGATAGCTTCGGCAAATGAAGACCAAATTTGTTAAACAAAGTGTCAAATTAATCAGCTCGACAAGGTTATGAAGATGTCACAACACATCATGATTACATCTTGTTGAACTTCCAGGAAAAATATTACTTTATGTGCTCAAACACACAACTTTTGTGACTTTTCAAACTTTGAAGCTCGATAGCTTCGGCAAATGAAGACCAAATTTGTTAAACAAAGTGTCAAATTAATCACCTCAACGAGATTTTGAAGATGTCACAACAATTCATGATTGCATCTTGTTGAACTTCCAAGAAAAATAGTACTTTATGTGCTCAAACACACATATTTTGTGACTTTTCAAACTTTGAAGCTCGATAACTTCGGCAAATGTGGACCAAATTTCTTAAACAAAGTGTCAAAGTAATCACCTCAACGAGATTTTGAAGATATCACAACACATCGTGATTGCATCTTGTTGAACTTCCAAGAAAAATAATCTTTATGTGCTCAAACACACAACTTTTGTGACTTTTCAAACTTTGAAGCTCGATAGCTTCGGCAAATGAAGACCAAATTTGTTAAACAAAGTGTCAAATTAATCACCTCAACGAGATTTTGAAGATGTCACAACAATTCATGATTGCATCTTGTTGAATTTCCAAGAAAAATAGTACTTTATGTGCTCAAACACACAACTTTTGTGACTTTTCAAACTTTGAAGCTCGATAGCTTCGGCAAATGAAGACCAAATTTGTTAAACAAAGTGTCAAATTAATCAGCTCGACGAGATCTTTAAAATGACACAACACACCATGATTACATCTTGTTGAACTTCCAAGAAAAATAGTAGTTTATGTGCTCAAACACACAACTTTTGTGACTTTTCAAACTTTGAAGCTCGATAGCTTCGGCAAATGAAGACCAAATTTGTTAAACAAAGTGTCAAATTAATCACCTCAACGAGATTTTGAAGATGTCACAACAATTCATGATTGCATCTTGTTGAATTTCCAAGAAAAATAGTACTTTATGTGCTCAAACACACAACTTTTGTGACTTTTCAAACTTTGAAGCTCGATAGCTTCGGCAAATGAAGACCAAATTTGTTAAACAAAGTGTCAAATTAATCAGCTCGACGAGATCTTTAAAATGACACAACACACCATGATTACATCTTGTTGAACTTCCAAGAAAAATAGTACTTTATGTGCTCAAACACACAACTTTTGTGACTTTTCAAACTTTGAAGCTCGATAGCTTCGGCAAATGAAGACCAAATTTGTTAAACAAAGTGTCAAAGTAATCAGCTCGACGAGATCTTTAAAATGACACAACACACCATGATTACATCTTGTTGAACTTCCAAGAAAAATAGTACTTTATGTGCTCAAACACACAACTTTTGTGACTTTTCAAACTTTGAAGCTCGATAGCTTCGGCAAATGAAGACCAAATTTCTTAAACAAAGTGTCAAAGTAATCACCTCAACGAGATTTTGAAGATGTCACAACACATCATGATTGCATCTTGTTGAATTTCCAAGAAAAATAGTACTTTATGTGCTCAAACACACATATTTTGTGACTTTTCAAATTTTGAAGCTCGATAACTTCGGCAAATGTGGACCAAAATTCTTAAACAAAGTGTCAAAGTAATCACCTCAACGAGATTTTGAAGATGTCACAACACATCATGATTGCATCTTGTTGAATTTCCAAGAAAAATAGTACTTTATGTGCTCAAACACACAACTTTTGTGACTTTTCAAACTTTGAAGTTCGATAGCTTCGGCAAATGAAGACCAAATTTGTTAAACAAAGTGTCAAATTAATCACCTCAACGAGATTTTGAAGATGTCACAACAATTCATGATTGCATCTTGTTGAATTTCCAAGAAAAATAGTACTTTATGTGCTCAAACACACAACTTTTGTGACATTTCAAATTTTGAAGCTCGATAACTTCGGCAAATGTGGACCAAAATTCTTAAACAAAGTGTCAAAGTAATCACCTCAACGAGATTTTGAAGATGTCACAACACATCATGATTGCATCTTGTTGAATTTCCAAGAAAAATAATCTTTATGTGCTCAAACACACAACTTTTGTGACTTTTCCAATTTTGAAGCTCGATAACTTTGGCAAATGTGGACCGCATTTGTTAACCAAAGTGTCAAATTAATCAGCTTGACGAGATCTTTAAAATAACACAACAATTCATGATTGCATCTTGTTGAATTTCCAAGAAAAATAGTACATTATGTGCTCAAACACACAACTTTTGTGACTTTTCCAATTTTGAAGCTCGATAACTTTGGCAAATGTGGACCAAATTTGTTAACCAAAGTATCAAATTAATCAGCTCGACGAGATCTTTAAAATAACACAACAATTCATGATTGCATCTTGTCGAATTTCCAAGAAAAATAGTACTTTATGTGCTCAAACACACATATTTTGTGACTTTTCAAACTTTGAAGCTCGATAACTTCGGCAAATGTGGACCAAATTTCTTAAACAAAGTGTCAAAGTAATCACCTCAACGAGATTTTGAAGATGTCACAACACATCATGATTGCATCTTGTTGAATTTCCAAGAAAAATAGTACTTTATGTGCTCAAACACACATATTTTGTTACTTTTCAAACATTGAAGCTCGATAGCTTCGGCAAATGAAGACCAAATTTGTTAAACAAAGTGTCAAATTAATCACCTCAACGAGATTTTGAAGATGTCACAACAATTCATGATTGCATCTTGTTGAATTTCCAAGAAAAATAGTACTTTATGTGCTCAAACACACATATTTTGTGACTTTTCAAACTTTGACGCTCGATAACTTTGGCAAATGTGGACCAAATTTCTTAAACAAAGTGTCAAAGTAATCACCTCAACGAGATTTTGAAGATATCACAACACATCGTGATTGCATCTTGTTGAACTTCCAAGAAAAATAATCTTTATGTGCTCAAACACACAACTTTTGTGACTTTTCCAATTTTGAAGCTCGATAACTTTGGCAAATGTGGACCAAATTTGTTAACCAAAGTGTCAAATTAATCAGCTCGACGAGATCTTTAAAATGACACAACACACCATGATTACATCTTGTTGAACTTCCAAGAAAAATAGTACTTTATGTGCTCAAACACACAACTTTTGTGACTTTTCAAACTTTGAAGCTCGATAGCTTCGGCAAATGAAGACCAAATTTGTTAAACAAAGTGTCAAAGTAATCAGCTCGACGAGATCTTTAAAATGACACAACACACCATGATTACATCTTGTTGAACTTCCAAGAAAAATAGTACTTTATGTGCTCAAACACACAACTTTTGTGACTTTTCAAACTTTGAAGCTCGATAGCTTCGGCAAATGAAGACCAAATTTCTTAAACAAAGTGTCAAAGTAATCACCTCAACGAGATTTTGAAGATGTCACAACACATCATGATTGCATCTTGTTGAATTTCCAAGAAAAATAGTACTTTATGTGCTCAAACACACATATTTTGTGACTTTTCAAATTTTGAAGCTCGATAACTTCGGCAAATGTGGACCAAAATTCTTAAACAAAGTGTCAAAGTAATCACCTCAACGAGATTTTGAAGATGTCACAACACATCATGATTGCATCTTGTTGAATTTCCAAGAAAAATAGTACTTTATGTGCTCAAACACACAACTTTTGTGACTTTTCAAACTTTGAAGTTCGATAGCTTCGGCAAATGAAGACCAAATTTGTTAAACAAAGTGTCAAATTAATCACCTCAACGAGATTTTGAAGATGTCACAACAATTCATGATTGCATCTTGTTGAATTTCCAAGAAAAATAGTACTTTATGTGCTCAAACACACAACTTTTGTGACTTTTCAAATTTTGAAGCTCGATAACTTCGGCAAATGTGGACCAAAATTCTTAAACAAAGTGTCAAAGTAATCACCTCAACGAGATTTTGAAGATGTCACAACACATCATGATTGCATCTTGTTGAATTTCCAAGAAAAATAATCTTTATGTGCTCAAACACACAACTTTTGTGACTTTTCCAATTTTGAAGCTCGATAACTTTGGCAAATGTGGACCGCATTTGTTAACCAAAGTGTCAAATTAATCAGCTTGACGAGATCTTTAAAATAACACAACAATTCATGATTGCATCTTGTTGAATTTCCAAGAAAAATAGTACATTATGTGCTCAAACACACAACTTTTGTGACTTTTCCAATTTTGAAGCTCGATAACTTTGGCAAATGTGGACCAAATTTGTTAACCAAAGTATCAAATTAATCAGCTCGACGAGATCTTTAAAATAACACAACAATTCATGATTGCATCTTGTCGAATTTCCAAGAAAAATAGTACTTTATGTGCTCAAACACACATATTTTGTGACTTTTCAAACTTTGAAGCTCGATAACTTCGGCAAATGTGGACCAAATTTCTTAAACAAAGTGTCAAAGTAATCACCTCAACGAGATTTTGAAGATGTCACAACACATCATGATTGCATCTTGTTGAATTTCCAAGAAAAATAGTACTTTATGTGCTCAAACACACATATTTTGTTACTTTTCAAACATTGAAGCTCGATAGCTTCGGCAAATGAAGACCAAATTTGTTAAACAAAGTGTCAAATTAATCACCTCAACGAGATTTTGAAGATGTCACAACAATTCATGATTGCATCTTGTTGAATTTCCAAGAAAAATAGTACTTTATGTGCTCAAACACACATATTTTGTGACTTTTCAAACTTTGACGCTCGATAACTTTGGCAAATGTGGACCAAATTTCTTAAACAAAGTGTCAAAGTAATCACCTCAACGAGATTTTGAAGATATCACAACACATCGTGATTGCATCTTGTTGAACTTCCAAGAAAAATAATCTTTATGTGCTCAAACACACAACTTTTGTGACTTTTCCAATTTTGAAGCTCGATAACTTTGGCAAATGTGGACCAAATTTGTTAACCAAAGTGTCAAATTAATCAGCTCGACGAGATCTTTAAAATGACACAACACACCATGATTACATCTTGTTGAACTTCCAAGAAAAATAGTACTTTATGTGCTCAAACACACAACTTTTGTGACTTTTCAAACTTTGAAGCTCGATAGCTTCGGCAAATGAAGACCAAATTTGTTAAACAAAGTGTCAAAGTAATCAGCTCGACGAGATCTTTAAAATGACACAACACACCATGATTACATCTTGTTGAACTTCCAAGAAAAATAGTACTTTATGTGCTCAAACACACAACTTTTGTGACTTTTCAAACTTTGAAGCTCGATAGCTTCGGCAAATGAAGACCAAATTTCTTAAACAAAGTGTCAAAGTAATCACCTCAACGAGATTTTGAAGATGTCACAACAATTCATGATTGCATCTTGTTGAATTTCCAAGAAAAATAGTACTTTATGTGCTCAAACACACAACTTTTGTGACTTTTCAAATTTTGAAGCTCGATAACTTCGGCAAATGTGGACCAAAATTCTTAAACAAAGTGTCAAAGTAATCACCTCAACGAGATTTTGAAGATGTCACAACACATCATGATTGCATCTTGTTGAATTTCCAAGAAAAATAATCTTTATGTGCTCAAACACACAACTTTTGTGACTTTTCCAATTTTGAAGCTCGATAACTTTGGCAAATGTGGACCGCATTTGTTAACCAAAGTGTCAAATTAATCAGCTTGACGAGATCTTTAAAATAACACAACAATTCATGATTGCATCTTGTTGAATTTCCAAGAAAAATAGTACATTATGTGCTCAAACACACAACTTTTGTGACTTTTCCAATTTTGAAGCTCGATAACTTTGGCAAATGTGGACCAAATTTGTTAACCAAAGTATCAAATTAATCAGCTCGACGAGATCTTTAAAATAACACAACAATTCATGATTGCATCTTGTCGAATTTCCAAGAAAAATAGTACTTTATGTGCTCAAACACACATATTTTGTGACTTTTCAAACTTTGAAGCTCGATAACTTCGGCAAATGTGGACCAAATTTCTTAAACAAAGTGTCAAAGTAATCACCTCAACGAGATTTTGAAGATGTCACAACACATCATGATTGCATCTTGTTGAATTTCCAAGAAAAATAGTACTTTATGTGCTCAAACACACATATTTTGTTACTTTTCAAACATTGAAGCTCGATAGCTTCGGCAAATGAAGACCAAATTTGTTAAACAAAGTGTCAAATTAATCACCTCAACGAGATTTTGAAGATGTCACAACAATTCATGATTGCATCTTGTTGAATTTCCAAGAAAAATAGTACTTTATGTGCTCAAACACACATATTTTGTGACTTTTCAAACTTTGACGCTCGATAACTTTGGCAAATGTGGACCAAATTTCTTAAACAAAGTGTCAAAGTAATCACCTCAACGAGATTTTGAAGATATCACAACACATCGTGATTGCATCTTGTTGAACTTCCAAGAAAAATAATCTTTATGTGCTCAAACACACAACTTTTGTGACTTTTCCAATTTTGAAGCTCGATAACTTTGGCAAATGTGGACCAAATTTGTTAACCAAAGTGTCAAATTAATCAGCTCGACAAGATCTTTAAAATAACACAACAATTCATGATTGCATCTTGTCGAATTTCCAAGAAAAATAGTACTTTATGTGCTCAAACACACATATTTTGTGACTTTTCAAACTTTGAAGCTCGATAGCTTCGGCAAATGAAGACCAAATTTGTTAAACAAAGTGTCAAATTAATCAGCTCGACAAGGTTATGAAGATGTCACAACACATCATGATTACATCTTGTTGAACTTCCAGGAAAAATATTACTTTATGTGCTCAAACACACAACTTTTGTGACTTTTCAAACTTTGAAGCTCGATAGCTTCGGCAAATGAAGACCAAATTTGTTAAACAAAGTGTCAAATTAATCACCTCAACGAGATTTTGAAGATGTCACAACAATTCATGATTGCATCTTGTTGAACTTCCAAGAAAAATAGTACTTTATGTGCTCAAACACACATATTTTGTGACTTTTCAAACTTTGAAGCTCGATAACTTCGGCAAATGTGGACCAAATTTCTTAAACAAAGTGTCAAAGTAATCACCTCAACGAGATTTTGAAGATATCACAACACATCGTGATTGCATCTTGTTGAACTTCCAAGAAAAATAATCTTTATGTGCTCAAACACACAACTTTTGTGACTTTTCAAACTTTGAAGCTCGATAGCTTCGGCAAATGAAGACCAAATTTGTTAAACAAAGTGTCAAATTAATCACCTCAACGAGATTTTGAAGATGTCACAACAATTCATGATTGCATCTTGTTGAATTTCCAAGAAAAATAGTACTTTATGTGCTCAAACACACAACTTTTGTGACTTTTCAAACTTTGAAGCTCGATAGCTTCGGCAAATGAAGACCAAATTTGTTAAACAAAGTGTCAAATTAATCAGCTCGACGAGATCTTTAAAATGACACAACACACCATGATTACATCTTGTTGAACTTCCAAGAAAAATAGTAGTTTATGTGCTCAAACACACAACTTTTGTGACTTTTCAAACTTTGAAGCTCGATAGCTTCGGCAAATGAAGACCAAATTTGTTAAACAAAGTGTCAAATTAATCACCTCAACGAGATTTTGAAGATGTCACAACAATTCATGATTGCATCTTGTTGAATTTCCAAGAAAAATAGTACTTTATGTGCTCAAACACACAACTTTTGTGACTTTTCAAACTTTGAAGCTCGATAGCTTCGGCAAATGAAGACCAAATTTGTTAAACAAAGTGTCAAATTAATCAGCTCGACGAGATCTTTAAAATGACACAACACACCATGATTACATCTTGTTGAACTTCCAAGAAAAATAGTACTTTATGTGCTCAAACACACAACTTTTGTGACTTTTCAAACTTTGAAGCTCGATAGCTTCGGCAAATGAAGACCAAATTTGTTAAACAAAGTGTCAAAGTAATCAGCTCGACGAGATCTTTAAAATGACACAACACACCATGATTACATCTTGTTGAACTTCCAAGAAAAATAGTACTTTATGTGCTCAAACACACAACTTTTGTGACTTTTCAAACTTTGAAGCTCGATAGCTTCGGCAAATGAAGACCAAATTTCTTAAACAAAGTGTCAAAGTAATCACCTCAACGAGATTTTGAAGATGTCACAACACATCATGATTGCATCTTGTTGAATTTCCAAGAAAAATAGTACTTTATGTGCTCAAACACACATATTTTGTGACTTTTCAAATTTTGAAGCTCGATAACTTCGGCAAATGTGGACCAAAATTCTTAAACAAAGTGTCAAAGTAATCACCTCAACGAGATTTTGAAGATGTCACAACACATCATGATTGCATCTTGTTGAATTTCCAAGAAAAATAGTACTTTATGTGCTCAAACACACAACTTTTGTGACTTTTCAAACTTTGAAGTTCGATAGCTTCGGCAAATGAAGACCAAATTTGTTAAACAAAGTGTCAAATTAATCACCTCAACGAGATTTTGAAGATGTCACAACAATTCATGATTGCATCTTGTTGAATTTCCAAGAAAAATAGTACTTTATGTGCTCAAACACACAACTTTTGTGACTTTTCAAATTTTGAAGCTCGATAACTTCGGCAAATGTGGACCAAAATTCTTAAACAAAGTGTCAAAGTAATCACCTCAACGAGATTTTGAAGATGTCACAACACATCATGATTGCATCTTGTTGAATTTCCAAGAAAAATAATCTTTATGTGCTCAAACACACAACTTTTGTGACTTTTCCAATTTTGAAGCTCGATAACTTTGGCAAATGTGGACCGCATTTGTTAACCAAAGTGTCAAATTAATCAGCTTGACGAGATCTTTAAAATAACACAACAATTCATGATTGCATCTTGTTGAATTTCCAAGAAAAATAGTACATTATGTGCTCAAACACACAACTTTTGTGACTTTTCCCATTTTGAAGCTCGATAACTTTGGCAAATGTGGACCAAATTTGTTAACCAAAGTATCAAATTAATCAGCTCGACGAGATCTTTAAAATAACACAACAATTCATGATTGCATCTTGTCGAATTTCCAAGAAAAATAGTACTTTATGTGCTCAAACACACATATTTTGTGACTTTTCAAACTTTGAAGCTCGATAACTTCGGCAAATGTGGACCAAATTTCTTAAACAAAGTGTCAAAGTAATCACCTCAACGAGATTTTGAAGATGTCACAACACATCATGATTGCATCTTGTTGAATTTCCAAGAAAAATAGTACTTTATGTGCTCAAACACACATATTTTGTTACTTTTCAAACATTGAAGCTCGATAGCTTCGGCAAATGAAGACCAAATTTGTTAAACAAAGTGTCAAATTAATCACCTCAACGAGATTTTGAAGATGTCACAACAATTCATGATTGCATCTTGTTGAATTTCCAAGAAAAATAGTACTTTATGTGCTCAAACACACATATTTTGTGACTTTTCAAACTTTGACGCTCGATAACTTTGGCAAATGTGGACCAAATTTCTTAAACAAAGTGTCAAAGTAATCACCTCAACGAGATTTTGAAGATATCACAACACATCGTGATTGCATCTTGTTGAACTTCCAAGAAAAATAATCTTTATGTGCTCAAACACACAACTTTTGTGACTTTTCCAATTTTGAAGCTCGATAACTTTGGCAAATGTGGACCAAATTTGTTAACCAAAGTGTCAAATTAATCAGCTCGACAAGATCTTTAAAATAACACAACAATTCATGATTGCATCTTGTCGAATTTCCAAGAAAAATAGTACTTTATGTGCTCAAACACACATATTTTGTGACTTTTCAAACTTTGAAGCTCGATAGCTTCGGCAAATGAAGACCAAATTTGTTAAACAAAGTGTCAAATTAATCAGCTCGACAAGGTTATGAAGATGTCACAACACATCATGATTACATCTTGTTGAACTTCCAGGAAAAATATTACTTTATGTGCTCAAACACACATATTTTGTGACTTTTCAAACTTTGAAGCTCGATAACTTTGGCAAATGTGGACCAAATTTGTTAACCAAAGTGTCAAATTAATCACCTCAACGAGATTTTGAAGATGTCACAACAATTCATGATTGCATCTTGTTGAACTTCCAAGAAAAATAGTACTTTATGTGCTCAAACACACATATTTTGTGACTTTTCAAACTTTGAAGCTCGATAACTTCGGCAAATGTGGACCAAATTTCTTAAACAAAGTGTCAAAGTAATCACCTCAACGAGATTTTGAAGATATCACAACACATCGTGATTGCATCTTGTTGAACTTCCAAGAAAAATAATCTTTATGTGCTCAAACACACAACTTTTGTGACTTTTCAAACTTTGAAGCTCGATAGCTTCGGCAAATGAAGACCAAATTTGTTAAACAAAGTGTCAAATTAATCACCTCAACGAGATTTTGAAGATGTCACAACAATTCATGATTGCATCTTGTTGAATTTCCAAGAAAAATAGTACTTTATGTGCTCAAACACACAACTTTTGTGACTTTTCAAACTTTGAAGCTCGATAGCTTCGGCAAATGAAGACCAAATTTGTTAAACAAAGTGTCAAATTAATCAGCTCGACGAGATCTTTAAAATGACACAACACACCATGATTACATCTTGTTGAACTTCCAAGAAAAATAGTAGTTTATGTGCTCAAACACACAACTTTTGTGACTTTTCAAACTTTGAAGCTCGATAGCTTCGGCAAATGAAGACCAAATTTGTTAAACAAAGTGTCAAATTAATCACCTCAACGAGATTTTGAAGATGTCACAACAATTCATGATTGCATCTTGTTGAATTTCCAAGAAAAATAGTACTTTATGTGCTCAAACACACAACTTTTGTGACTTTTCAAACTTTGAAGCTCGATAGCTTCGGCAAATGAAGACCAAATTTGTTAAACAAAGTGTCAAATTAATCAGCTCGACGAGATCTTTAAAATGACACAACACACCATGATTACATCTTGTTGAACTTCCAAGAAAAATAGTACTTTATGTGCTCAAACACACAACTTTTGTGACTTTTCAAACTTTGAAGCTCGATAGCTTCGGCAAATGAAGACCAAATTTGTTAAACAAAGTGTCAAAGTAATCAGCTCGACGAGATCTTTAAAATGACACAACACACCATGATTACATCTTGTTGAACTTCCAAGAAAAATAGTACTTTATGTGCTCAAACACACAACTTTTGTGACTTTTCAAACTTTGAAGCTCGATAGCTTCGGCAAATGAAGACCAAATTTCTTAAACAAAGTGTCAAAGTAATCACCTCAACGAGATTTTGAAGATGTCACAACACATCATGATTGCATCTTGTTGAATTTCCAAGAAAAATAGTACTTTATGTGCTCAAACACACATATTTTGTGACTTTTCAAATTTTGAAGCTCGATAACTTCGGCAAATGTGGACCAAAATTCTTAAACAAAGTGTCAAAGTAATCACCTCAACGAGATTTTGAAGATGTCACAACACATCATGATTGCATCTTGTTGAATTTCCAAGAAAAATAGTACTTTATGTGCTCAAACACACAACTTTTGTGACTTTTCAAACTTTGAAGTTCGATAGCTTCGGCAAATGAAGACCAAATTTGTTAAACAAAGTGTCAAATTAATCACCTCAACGAGATTTTGAAGATGTCACAACAATTCATGATTGCATCTTGTTGAATTTCCAAGAAAAATAGTACTTTATGTGCTCAAACACACAACTTTTGTGACTTTTCAAATTTTGAAGCTCGATAACTTCGGCAAATGTGGACCAAAATTCTTAAACAAAGTGTCAAAGTAATCACCTCAACGAGATTTTGAAGATGTCACAACACATCATGATTGCATCTTGTTGAATTTCCAAGAAAAATAGTACTTTATGTGCTCAAACACACAACTTTTGTGACTTTTCAAACTTTGAAGTTCGATAGCTTCGGCAAATGAAGACCAAATTTGTTAAACAAAGTGTCAAATTAATCACCTCAACGAGATTTTGAAGATGTCACAACAATTCATGATTGCATCTTGTTGAATTTCCAAGAAAAATAGTACATTATGTGCTCAAACACACAACTTTTGTGACTTTTCCCATTTTGAAGCTCGATAACTTTGGCAAATGTGGACCAAATTTGTTAACCAAAGTATCAAATTAATCAGCTCGACGAGATCTTTAAAATAACACAACAATTCATGATTGCATCTTGTCGAATTTCCAAGAAAAATAGTACTTTATGTGCTCAAACACACATATTTTGTGACTTTTCAAACTTTGAAGCTCGATAACTTCGGCAAATGTGGACCAAATTTCTTAAACAAAGTGTCAAAGTAATCACCTCAACGAGATTTTGAAGATGTCACAACACATCATGATTGCATCTTGTTGAATTTCCAAGAAAAATAGTACTTTATGTGCTCAAACACACATATTTTGTTACTTTTCAAACATTGAAGCTCGATAGCTTCGGCAAATGAAGACCAAATTTGTTAAACAAAGTGTCAAATTAATCACCTCAACGAGATTTTGAAGATGTCACAACAATTCATGATTGCATCTTGTTGAATTTCCAAGAAAAATAGTACTTTATGTGCTCAAACACACATATTTTGTGACTTTTCAAACTTTGACGCTCGATAACTTCGGCAAATGTGGACCAAATTTCTTAAACAAAGTGTCAAAGTAATCACCTCAACGAGATTTTGAAGATATCACAACACATCGTGATTGCATCTTGTTGAACTTCCAAGAAAAATAATCTTTATGTGCTCAAACACACAACTTTTGTGACTTTTCCAATTTTGAAGCTCGATAACTTTGGCAAATGTGGACCAAATTTGTTAACCAAAGTGTCAAATTAATCAGCTCGACAAGATCTTTAAAATAACACAACAATTCATGATTGCATCTTGTCGAATTTCCAAGAAAAATAGTACTTTATGTGCTCAAACACACATATTTTGTGACTTTTCAAACTTTGAAGCTCGATAGCTTCGGCAAATGAAGACCAAATTTGTTAAACAAAGTGTCAAATTAATCAGCTCGACAAGGTTATGAAGATGTCACAACACATCATGATTACATCTTGTTGAACTTCCAGGAAAAATATTACTTTATGTGCTCAAACACACAACTTTTGTGACTTTTCAAACTTTGAAGCTCGATAGCTTCGGCAAATGAAGACCAAATTTGTTAAACAAAGTGTCAAATTAATCAGCTCGACAAGGTTATGAAGATGTCACAACACATCATGATTACATCTTGTTGAACTTCCAGGAAAAATATTACTTTATGTGCTCAAACACACAACTTTTGTGACTTTTCAAACTTTGAAGCTCGATAGCTTCGGCAAATGAAGACCAAATTTGTTAAACAAAGTGTCAAATTAATCACCTCAACGAGATTTTGAAGATGTCACAACAATTCATGATTGCATCTTGTTGAACTTCCAAGAAAAATAGTACTTTATGTGCTCAAACACACATATTTTGTGACTTTCCAAACTTTGAAGCTCGATAACTTCGGCAAATGTGGACCAAATTTCTTAAACAAAGTGTCAAAGTAATCACCTCAACGAGATTTTGAAGATATCACAACACATCGTGATTGCATCTTGTTGAACTTCCAAGAAAAATAATCTTTATGTGCTCAAACACACAACTTTTGTGACTTTTCAAACTTTGAAGCTCGATAGCTTCGGCAAATGAAGACCAAATTTGTTAAACAAAGTGTCAAATTAATCACCTCAACGAGATTTTGAAGATGTCACAACAATTCATGATTGCATCTTGTTGAATTTCCAAGAAAAATAGTACTTTATGTGCTCAAACACACAACTTTTGTGACTTTTCAAACTTTGAAGCTCGATAGCTTCGGCAAATGAAGACCAAATTTGTTAAACAAAGTGTCAAATTAATCAGCTCGACGAGATCTTTAAAATGACACAACACACCATGATTACATCTTGTTGAACTTCCAAGAAAAATAGTAGTTTATGTGCTCAAACACACAACTTTTGTGACTTTTCAAACTTTGAAGCTCGATAGCATCGGCAAATGAAGACCAAATTTGTTAAACAAAGTGTCAAATTAATCACCTCAACGAGATTTTGAAGATGTCACAACAATTCATGATTGCATCTTGTTGAATTTCCAAGAAAAATAGTACTTTATGTGCTCAAACACACAACTTTTGTGACTTTTCAAACTTTGAAGCTCGATAGCTTCGGCAAATGAAGACCAAATTTGTTAAACAAAGTGTCAAATTAATCAGCTCGACGAGATCTTTAAAATGACACAACACACCATGATTACATCTTGTTGAACTTCCAAGAAAAATAGTACTTTATGTGCTCAAACACACAACTTTTGTGACTTTTCAAACTTTGAAGCTCGATAGCTTCGGCAACTGAAGACCAAATTTGTTAAACAAAGTGTCAAAGTAATCAGCTCGACGAGATCTTTAAAATGACACAACACACCATGATTACATCTTGTTGAACTTCCAAGAAAAATAGTACTTTATGTGCTCAAACACACAACTTTTGTGACTTTTCAAACTTTGAAGCTCGATAGCTTCGGCAAATGAAGACCAAATTTCTTAAACAAAGTGTCAAAGTAATCACCTCAACGAGATTTTGAAGATGTCACAACACATCATGATTGCATCTTGTTGAATTTCCAAGAAAAATAGTACTTTATGTGCTCAAACACACATATTTTGTGACTTTTCAAATTTTGAAGCTCGATAACTTCGGCAAATGTGGACCAAAATTCTTAAACAAAGTGTCAAAGTAATCACCTCAACGAGATTTTGAAGATGTCACAACACATCATGATTGCATCTTGTTGAATTTCCAAGAAAAATAGTACTTTATGTGCTCAAACACACAACTTTTGTGACTTTTCAAACTTTGAAGTTCGATAGCTTCGGCAAATGAAGACCAAATTTGTTAAACAAAGTGTCAAATTAATCACCTCAACGCGATTTTGAAGATGTCACAACAATTCATGATTGCATCTTGTTGAATTTCCAAGAAAAATAGTACTTTATTTGCTCAAACACACAACTTTTGTGACTTTTCCAATTTTGAAGCTCGATAACTTTGGCAAATGTGGACCAAATTTGTTAACCAAAGTGTCAAATTAATCAGCTCGACAAGATCTTTAAAATAACACAACAATTCATGATTGCATCTTGTCGAATTTCCAAGAAAAATAGTACTTTATGTGCTCAAACACACATATTTTGTTACTTTTCAAACATTGAAGCTCGATAGCTTCGGCAAATGAAGACCAAATTTGTTAAACAAAGTGTCAAATTAATCAGCTCGACGAGATTTTGAAGATGTCACAACAATTCATGATTGCATCTTGTTGAATTTCCAAGAAAAATAGTACTTTATGTGCTCAAACACACATATTTTGTGACTTTTCAAACTTTGACGCTCGATAACTTCGGCAAATGTGGACCAAATTTCTTAAACAAAGTGTCGAAGTAATCACCTCAACGAGATTTTGAAGATGTCACAACACATCATGATTACATCTTGTTGAACTTCCAGGAAAAATAGTACTTTATGTGCTCAAACACACATATTTTGTGACTTTTCAAACTTTGAAGCTCGATAGCTTCGGCAAATGAAGACCAAATTTGTTAAACAAAGTGTCCAATTAATCAGCTCGACAAGGTTATGAAGATGTCACAACACATCGTGATTGCATCTTGTTGAACTTCCAAGAAAAATAATACTTTATGTGCTCAAACACACATATTTTGAGACTTTTCAAACTTTGAAGCTCGATAGCTTCGGCAAATGAAGACCAAATTTGTTAAACAAAGTGTCAAATTAATCAGCTCAACGAGATTTTGAAGATGTCACAACACATCATGATTGCATCTTGTTGAATTTCCAAGAAAAATAGTACTTTATGTGCTCAAACACACAACTTTTGTGACTTTTCAAACTTTGAAGCTCGATAACTTCGGCATATGTGGACCAAATTTGTTAACCAAAGTGTCAAATTAATCAGCTCGACGAGATCTTTAAAATGACACAACACACCATGATTACATCTTGTTGAACTTCCAAGAAAAATAGTAGTTTATGTGCTCAAACACACAACTTTTGTGACTTTTCAAACTTTGAAGCTCGATAGCATCGGCAAATGAAGACCAAATTTGTTAAACAAAGTGTCAAATTAATCACCTCAACGAGATTTTGAAGATGTCACAACAATTCATGATTGCATCTTGTTGAATTTCCAAGAAAAATAGTACTTTATGTGCTCAAACACACAACTTTTGTGACTTTTCAAACTTTGAAGCTCGATAGCTTCGGCAAATGAAGACCAAATTTGTTAAACAAAGTGTCAAATTAATCAGCTCGACGAGATCTTTAAAATGACACAACACACCATGATTACATCTTGTTGAACTTCCAAGAAAAATAGTACTTTATGTGCTCAAACACACAACTTTTGTGACTTTTCAAACTTTGAAGCTCGATAGCTTCGGCAACTGAAGACCAAATTTGTTAAACAAAGTGTCAAAGTAATCAGCTCGACGAGATCTTTAAAATGACACAACACACCATGATTACATCTTGTTGAACTTCCAAGAAAAATAGTACTTTATGTGCTCAAACACACAACTTTTGTGACTTTTCAAACTTTGAAGCTCGATAGCTTCGGCAAATGAAGACCAAATTTCTTAAACAAAGTGTCAAAGTAATCACCTCAACGAGATTTTGAAGATGTCACAACACATCATGATTGCATCTTGTTGAATTTCCAAGAAAAATAGTACTTTATGTGCTCAAACACACATATTTTGTGACTTTTCAAATTTTGAAGCTCGATAACTTCGGCAAATGTGGACCAAAATTCTTAAACAAAGTGTCAAAGTAATCACCTCAACGAGATTTTGAAGATGTCACAACACATCATGATTGCATCTTGTTGAATTTCCAAGAAAAATAGTACTTTATGTGCTCAAACACACAACTTTTGTGACTTTTCAAACTTTGAAGTTCGATAGCTTCGGCAAATGAAGACCAAATTTGTTAAACAAAGTGTCAAATTAATCACCTCAACGCGATTTTGAAGATGTCACAACAATTCATGATTGCATCTTGTTGAATTTCCAAGAAAAATAGTACTTTATGTGCTCAAACACACAACTTTTGTGACTTTTCCAATTTTGAAGCTCGTTAACTTTGGCAAATGTGGACCAAATTTGTTAACCAAAGTGTCAAATTAATCAGCTCGACAAGATCTTTAAAATAACACAACAATTCATGATTGCATCTTGTCGAATTTCCAAGAAAAATAGTACTTTATGTGCTCAAACACACATATTTTGTTACTTTTCAAACATTGAAGCTCGATAGCTTCGGCAAATGAAGACCAAATTTGTTAAACAAAGTGTCAAATTAATCAGCTCGACGAGATTTTGAAGATGTCACAACAATTCATGATTGCATCTTGTTGAATTTCCAAGAAAAATAGTACTTTATGTGCTCAAACACACATATTTTGTGACTTTTCAAACTTTGACGCTCGATAACTTCGGCAAATGTGGACCAAATTTCTTAAACAAAGTGTCGAAGTAATCACCTCAACGAGATTTTGAAGATATCACAACACATCGTGATTGCATCTTGTTGAACTTCCAAGAAAAATAATCTTTATGTGCTCAAACACACAACTTTTGTGACTTTTCCAATTTTGAAGCTCGATAACTTTGGCAAATGTGGACCGAATTTGTTAACCAAAGTGTCAAATTAATCAGCTTGACGAGATCTTTAAAATGACACAACAATTCATGATTGCATCTTGTTGAATTTCCAAGAAAAATAGTACATTATGTGCTCAAACACACAACTTTTGTGACTTTTCAAACTTTGAAGCTCGATAACTTTGGCAAATGTGGACCAAATTTGTTAACCAAAGTGTCAAATTAATCAGCTCGACGAGATCTTTAAAATAACACAACAATTCATGATTGCATCTTGTCGAATTTCCAAGAAAAATAGTACTTTATGTGCTCAAACACACATATTTTGTGACTTTTCAAACTTTGAAGCTCGATAGCTTCGGCAAATGAAGACCAAATTTGTTAAACAAAGTGTCAAATTAATCAGCTCGACAAGGTTATGAAGATGTCACAACACATCATGATTACATCTTGTTGAACTTCCAGGAAAAATATTACTTTATGTGCTCAAACACACATATTTTGTGACTTTTCAAACTTTGAAGCTCGATAACTTCGGCAAATGTGGACCAAATTTGTTAAACAAAGTGTCAAATTAATCACCTCAACGAGATTTTGAAGATGTCACAACACATCATGATTGCATCTTGTTGAATTTCCAAGAAAAATAGTACTTTATGTGCTCAAACACACAACTTTTGTGACTTTTCAAACTTTGAAGCTCGATAGCTTCGGCAAATGAAGACCAAATTTGTTAAACAAAGTGTCAAATTAATCACCTCAACGAGATTTTGAAGATGTCACAACAATTCATGATTGCATCTTGTTGAATTTCCAAGAAAAATAGTACTTTATGTGCTCAAACCCACAACTTTTGTGACTTTTCAAAATTTGAAGCTCGATAGCTTCGGCAAATGAAGACCAAATTTGTTAAACAAAGTGTCAAAGTAATCACCTCAACGAGATTTTGAAGATGTCACAACACATCATGATTGCATCTTGTTGAATTTCCAAGAAAAATAGTACTTTATGTGCTCAAACACACATATTTTGTGACTTTTCAAACTTTGACGCTCGATAACTTCGGCAAATGTGGACCAAATTTCTTAAACAAAGTGTCAAAGTAATCACCTCAACGAGATTTTGAAGATATCACAACACATCGTGATTGCATCTTGTTGAACTTCCAAGAAAAATAATCTTTATGTGCTCAAACACACAACTTTTGTGACTTTTCCAATTTTGAAGCTCGATAACTTTGGCAAATGTGGACCAAATTTGTTAACCAAAGTATCAAATTAATCAGCTCGACGAGATCTTTAAAATAACACAACAATTCATGATTGCATCTTGTCGAATTTCCAAGAAAAATAGTACTTTATGTGCTCAAACACACATATTTTGTGACTTTTCAAACTTTGAAGCTCGATAACTTCGGCAAATGTGGACCAAATTTCTTAAACAAAGTGTCAAAGTAATCACCTCAACGAGATTTTGAAGATGTCACAACACATCATGATTGCATCTTGTTGAATTTCCAAGAAAAATAGTACTTTATGTGCTCAAACACACATATTTTGTGACTTTTCAAACTTTGAAGCTCGATAGCTTCGGCAAATGAAGACCAAATTTGTTAAACAAAGTGTCAAATTAATCACCTCAACGAGATTTTGAAGATGTCACAACACATCATGATTGCATCTTGTTGAATTTCCAAGAAAAATAGTACTTTATGTGCTCAAACACACAACTTTTGTGACTTTTCAAACTTTGAAGCTCGATAGCTTCGGCAAATGAAGACCAAATTTGTTAAACAAAGTGTCAAATTAATCACCTCAACGAGATTTTGAAGATGTCACAACAATTCATGATTGCATCTTGTTGAATTTCCAAGAAAAATAGTACTTTATGTGCTCAAACACACAACTTTTGTGACTTTTCAAAATTTGAAGCTCGATAGCTTCGGCAAATGAAGACCAAATTTGTTAAACAAAGTGTCAAATTAATCACCTCAACGAGATTTTGAAGATGTCACAACAATTCATGATTGCATCTTGTTGGATTTCCAAGAAAAATAGTACTTTATGTGCTCAAACACACATATTTTGTGACTTTTCAAACTTTGACGCTCGATAACTTCGGCAAATGTGGACCAAATTTCTTAAACAAAGTGTCAAAGTAATCACCTCAACGAGATTTTGAAGATATCACAACACATCGTGATTGCATCTTGTTGAACTTCCAAGAAAAATAATCTTTATGTGCTCAAACACACAACTTTTGTGACTTTTCCAATTTTGAAGCTCGATAACTTTGGCAAATGTGGACCAAATTTGTTAACCAAAGTGTCAAATTAATCAGCTCGACAAGATCTTTAAAATAACACAACAATTCATGATTGCATCTTGTCGAATTTCCAAGAAAAATAGTACTTTATGTGCTCAAACACACATATTTTGTGACTTTTCAAACTTTGAAGCTCGATAGCTTCGGCAAATGAAGACCAAATTTGTTAAACAAAGTGTCAAATTAATCAGCTCGACAAGGTTATGAAGATGTCACAACACATCATGATTACATCTTGTTGAACTTCCAGGAAAAATATTACTTTATGTGCTCAAACACACAACTTTTGTGACTTTTCAAACTTTGAAGCTCGATAGCTTCGGCAAATGAAGACCAAATTTGTTAAACAAAGTGTCAAAGTAATCAGCTCGACGAGATCTTTAAAATGACACAACACACCATGATTACATCTTGTTGAACTTCCAAGAAAAATAGTAGTTTATGTGCTCAAACACACAACTTTTGTGACTTTTCAAACTTTGAAGCTCGATAGCTTCGGCAAATGAAGACCAAATTTGTTAAACAAAGTGTCAAAGTAATCAGCTCGACGAGATCTTTAAAATGACACAACACACCATGATTACATCTTGTTGAACTTCCAAGAAAAATAGTAGTTTATGTGCTCAAACACACAACTTTTGTGACTTTTCAAACTTTGAAGCTCGATAGCTTCGGCAAATGAAGACCAAATTTCTTAAACAAAGTGTCAAAGTAATCACCTCAACGAGATTTTGAAGATGTCACAACACATCATGATTGCATCTTGTTGAATTTCCAAGAAAAATAGTACTTTATGTGCTCAAACACACATATTTTGTGACTTTTCAAATTTTGAAGCTCGATAACTTCGGCAAATGTGGACCAAAATTCTTAAACAAAGTGTCAAAGTAATCACCTCAACGAGATTTTGAAGATGTCACAACACATCATGATTGCATCTTGTTGAATTTCCAAGAAAAATAGTACTTTATGTGCTCAAACACACAACTTTTGTGACTTTTCAAACTTTGAAGTTCGATAGCTTCGGCAAATGAAGACCAAATTTGTTAAACAAAGTGTCAAATTAATCACCTCAACGAGATTTTGAAGATGTCACAACAATTCATGATTGCATCTTGTTGAATTTCCAAGAAAAATAGTACTTTATGTGCTCAAACACACATATTTTGTGACTTTTCAAACTTTGAAGCTCGATAGCTTCGGCAAATGAAGACCAAATTTGTTAAACAAAGTGTCAAATTAATCACCTCAACGAGATTTTGAAGATGTCATAACACATCATGATTGCATCTTGTTGAATTTCCAAGAAAAATAGTACTTTATGTGCTCAAACACACAACTTTTGTGACTTTTCAAACTTTGAAGCTCGATAGCTTCGGCAAATGAAGACCAAATTTGTTAAACAAAGTGTCAAATTAATCACCTCAACGAGATTTTGAAGATGTCACAACAATTCATGATTGCATCTTGTTGAATTTCCAAGAAAAATAGTACTTTATGTGCTCAAACACACAACTTTTGTGACTTTTCAAAATTTGAAGCTCGATAGCTTCGGCAAATGAAGACCAAATTTGTTAAACAAAGTGTCAAAGTAATCACCTCAACGAGATTTTGAAGATGTCACAACACATCATGATTGCATCTTGTTGAATTTCCAAGAAAAATAGTACTTTATGTGCTCAAACACACATATTTTGTGACTTTTCAAACTTTGACGCTCGATAACTTCGGCAAATGTGGACCAAATTTCTTAAACAAAGTGTCAAAGTAATCACCTCAACGAGATTTTGAAGATATCACAACACATCGTGATTGCATCTTGTTGAACTTCCAAGAAAAATAATCTTTATGTGCTCAAACACACAACTTTTGTGACTTTTCCAATTTTGAAGCTCGATAACTTTGGCAAATGTGGACCGCATTTGTTAACCAAAGTGTCAAATTAATCAGCTTGACGAGATCTTTAAAATAACACAACAATTCATGATTGCATCTTGTTGAATTTCCAAGAAAAATAGTACATTATGTGCTCAAACACACAACTTTTGTGACTTTTCCAATTTTGAAGCTCGATAACTTTGGCAAATGTGGACCAAATTTGTTAACCAAAGTATCAAATTAATCAGCTCGACGAGATCTTTAAAATAACACAACAATTCATGATTGCATCTTGTCGAATTTCCAAGAAAAATAGTACTTTATGTGCTCAAACACACATATTTTGTGACTTTTCAAACTTTGAAGCTCGATAACTTCGGCAAATGTGGACCAAATTTCTTAAACAAAGTGTCAAAGTAATCACCTCAACGAGATTTTGAAGATGTCACAACACATCATGATTGCATCTTGTTGAATTTCCAAGAAAAATAGTACTTTATGTGCTCAAACACACATATTTTGTTACTTTTCAAACATTGAAGCTCGATAGCTTCGGCAAATGAAGACCAAATTTGTTAAACAAAGTGTCAAATTAATCACCTCAACGAGATTTTGAAGATGTCACAACAATTCATGATTGCATCTTGTTGAATTTCCAAGAAAAATAGTACTTTATGTGCTCAAACACACATATTTTGTGACTTTTCAAACTTTGACGCTCGATAACTTCGGCAAATGTGGACCAAATTTCTTAAACAAAGTGTCAAAGTAATCACCTCAACGAGATTTTGAAGATATCACAACACATCGTGATTGCATCTTGTTGAACTTCCAAGAAAAATAATCTTTATGTGCTCAAACACACAACTTTTGTGACTTTTCCAATTTTGAAGCTCGATAACTTTGGCAAATGTGGACCAAATTTGTTAACCAAAGTGTCAAATTAATCAGCTCGACAAGATCTTTAAAATAACACAACAATTCATGATTGCATCTTGTCGAATTTCCAAGAAAAATAGTACTTTATGTGCTCAAACACACATATTTTGTGACTTTTCAAACTTTGAAGCTCGATAGCTTCGGCAAATGAAGACCAAATTTGTTAAACAAAGTGTCAAATTAATCAGCTCGACAAGGTTATGAAGATGTCACAACACATCATGATTACATCTTGTTGAACTTCCAGGAAAAATATTACTTTATGTGCTCAAACACACAACTTTTGTGACTTTTCAAACTTTGAAGCTCGATAGCTTCGGCAAATGAAGACCAAATTTGTTAAACAAAGTGTCAAATTAATCAGCTCGACGAGATCTTTAAAATGACACAACACACCATGATTACATCTTGTTGAACTTCCAAGAAAAATAGTACTTTATGTGCTCAAACACACAACTTTTGTGACTTTTCAAACTTTGAAGCTCGATAGCTTCGGCAAATGAAGACCAAATTTGTTAAACAAAGTGTCAAAGTAATCAGCTCGACAAGGTTATGAAGATGTCACAACACATCATGATTACATCTTGTTGAACTTCCAGGAAAAATATTACTTTATGTGCTCAAACACACAACTTTTGTGACTTTTCAAACTTTGAAGCTCGATAACTTCGGCAAATGTGGACCAAATTTCTTAAACAAAGTGTCAAAGTAATCACCTCAACGAGATTTTGAAGATGTCACAACACTTCATGATTACATCTTGTTGAACTTCCAAGAAAATTAGTACTTTATGTGCTCAAACACACAACTTTTGTGACTTTTCAAACTTTGAAGCTCGATAACTTCGGCAAATGTGGACCAAATTTCTTAAACAAAGTGTCAAAGTAATCACCTCAACGAGATTTTGAAGATATCACAACACATCGTGATTGCATCTTGTTGAACTTCCAAGAAAAATAATCTTTATGTGCTCAAACACACAACTTTTGTGACTTTTCCAATTTTGAAGCTCGATAACTTTGGCAAATGTGGACCGAATTTGTTAACCAAAGTGTCAAATTAATCAGCTCGACGAGATCTTTAAAATGACACAACAATTCATGATTGCATCTTGTCGAATTTCCAAGAAAAATAGTACTTTATGTGCTCAAACACAAATATTTTGTTACTTTTCAAACTTTGAAGCTCGATAACTTCGGCAAATGTGGACCAAATTTCTTAAACAAAGTGTCAAAGTAATCACCTCAACGAGATTTTGAAGATATCACAACACATCGTGATTGCATCTTGTTGAACTTCCAAGAAAAATAATCTTTATGTGCTCAAACACACAACTTTTGTGACTTTTCAAACTTTGAAGCTCGATAACTTTGGCAAATGTGGACCAAATTTGTTAACCAAAGTGTCAAATTAATCACCTCAACGAGATTTTGAAGATGTCACAACAAATCATGATTGCATCTTGTTGAATTTCCAAGAAAAATAGTACTTTATGTGCTCAAACACACAACTTTTGTGACTTTTCAAACTTTGAAGCTCGATAGCTTCGGCAAATGAAGACCAAATTTGTTAAACAAAGTGTCAAATTAATCAGCTCGACAAGGTTATGAAGATGTCACAACACATCATGATTACATCTTGTTGAACTTCCAGGAAAAATATTACTTTATGTGCTCAAACACACATATTTTGTGACTTTTCAAACTTTGAAGCTCGATAACTTCGGCAAATGTGGACCAAATTTCTTAAACAAAGTGTCAAAGTAATCACCTCAACGAGATTTTGAAGATATCACAACACATCGTGATTGCATCTTGTTGAACTTCCAAGAAAAATAATCTTTATGTGCTCAAACACACAACTTTTGTGACTTTTCCAATTTTGAAGCTCGATAACTTTGGCAAATGTGGACCGCATTTGTTAACCAAAGTGTCAAATTAATCAGCTTGACGAGATCTTTAAAATAACACAACAATTCATGATTGCATCTTGTTGAATTTCCAAGAAAAATAGTACATTATGTGCTCAAACACACAACTTTTGTGACTTTTCCAATTTTGAAGCTCGATAACTTTGGCAAATGTGGACCAAATTTGTTAACCAAAGTATCAAATTAATCAGCTCGACGAGATCTTTAAAATAACACAACAATTCATGATTGCATCTTGTCGAATTTCCAAGAAAAATAGTACTTTATGTGCTCAAACACACATATTTTGTGACTTTTCAAACTTTGAAGCTCGATAACTTCGGCAAATGTGGACCAAATTTCTTAAACAAAGTGTCAAAGTAATCACCTCAACGAGATTTTGAAGATGTCACAACACATCATGATTGCATCTTGTTGAATTTCCAAGAAAAATAGTACTTTATGTGCTCAAACACACATATTTTGTTACTTTTCAAACATTGAAGCTCGATAGCTTCGGCAAATGAAGACCAAATTTGTTAAACAAAGTGTCAAATTAATCACCTCAACGAGATTTTGAAGATGTCACAACAATTCATGATTGCATCTTGTTGAATTTCCAAGAAAAATAGTACTTTATGTGCTCAAACACACATATTTTGTGACTTTTCAAACTTTGACGCTCGATAACTTCGGCAAATGTGGACCAAATTTCTTAAACAAAGTGTCAAAGTAATCACCTCAACGAGATTTTGAAGATATCACAACACATCGTGATTGCATCTTGTTGAACTTCCAAGAAAAATAATCTTTATGTGCTCAAACACACAACTTTTGTGACTTTTCCAATTTTGAAGCTCGATAACTTTGGCAAATGTGGACCAAATTTGTTAACCAAAGTGTCAAATTAATCAGCTCGACAAGATCTTTAAAATAACACAACAATTCATGATTGCATCTTGTCGAATTTCCAAGAAAAATAGTACTTTATGTGCTCAAACACACATATTTTGTGACTTTTCAAACTTTGAAGCTCGATAGCTTCGGCAAATGAAGACCAAATTTGTTAAACAAAGTGTCAAATTAATCAGCTCGACAAGGTTATGAAGATGTCACAACACATCATGATTACATCTTGTTGAACTTCCAGGAAAAATATTACTTTATGTGCTCAAACACACAACTTTTGTGACTTTTCAAACTTTGAAGCTCGATAGCTTCGGCAAATGAAGACCAAATTTGTTAAACAAAGTGTCAAATTAATCAGCTCGACGAGATCTTTAAAATGACACAACACACCATGATTACATCTTGTTGAACTTCCAAGAAAAATAGTACTTTATGTGCTCAAACACACAACTTTTGTGACTTTTCAAACTTTGAAGCTCGATAGCTTCGGCAAATGAAGACCAAATTTGTTAAACAAAGTGTCAAAGTAATCAGCTCGACAAGGTTATGAAGATGTCACAACACATCATGATTACATCTTGTTGAACTTCCAGGAAAAATATTACTTTATGTGCTCAAACACACAACTTTTGTGACTTTTCAAACTTTGAAGCTCGATAACTTCGGCAAATGTGGACCAAATTTCTTAAACAAAGTGTCAAAGTAATCACCTCAACGAGATTTTGAAGATGTCACAACACTTCATGATTACATCTTGTTGAACTTCCAAGAAAATTAGTACTTTATGTGCTCAAACACACAACTTTTGTGACTTTTCAAACTTTGAAGCTCGATAACTTCGGCAAATGTGGACCAAATTTCTTAAACAAAGTGTCAAAGTAATCACCTCAACGAGATTTTGAAGATATCACAACACATCGTGATTGCATCTTGTTGAACTTCCAAGAAAAATAATCTTTATGTGCTCAAACACACAACTTTTGTGACTTTTCCAATTTTGAAGCTCGATAACTTTGGCAAATGTGGACCGAATTTGTTAACCAAAGTGTCAAATTAATCAGCTCGACGAGATCTTTAAAATGACACAACAATTCATGATTGCATCTTGTCGAATTTCCAAGAAAAATAGTACTTTATGTGCTCAAACACAAATATTTTGTTACTTTTCAAACTTTGAAGCTCGATAACTTCGGCAAATGTGGACCAAATTTCTTAAACAAAGTGTCAAAGTAATCACCTCAACGAGATTTTGAAGATATCACAACACATCGTGATTGCATCTTGTTGAACTTCCAAGAAAAATAATCTTTATGTGCTCAAACACACAACTTTTGTGACTTTTCAAACTTTGAAGCTCGATAACTTTGGCAAATGTGGACCAAATTTGTTAACCAAAGTGTCAAATTAATCACCTCAACGAGATTTTGAAGATGTCACAACAAATCATGATTGCATCTTGTTGAATTTCCAAGAAAAATAGTACTTTATGTGCTCAAACACACAACTTTTGTGACTTTTCAAACTTTGAAGCTCGATAGCTTCGGCAAATGAAGACCAAATTTGTTAAACAAAGTGTCAAATTAATCAGCTCGACAAGGTTATGAAGATGTCACAACACATCATGATTACATCTTGTTGAACTTCCAGGAAAAATATTACTTTATGTGCTCAAACACACATATTTTGTGACTTTTCAAACTTTGAAGCTCGATAACTTCGGCAAATGTGGACCAAATTTCTTAAACAAAGTGTCAAAGTAATCACCTCAACGAGATTTTGAAGATATCACAACACATCGTGATTGCATCTTGTTGAACTTCCAAGAAAAATAATCTTTATGTGCTCAAACACACAACTTTTATGACTTTTCAAACTTTGAAGCTCGATAACTTTGGCAAATGTGGACCAAATTTGTTAACCAAAGTGTCAAATTCATCAGCTCGACGAGATCTTTAAAATGACACAACAAATCATGATTGCATCTTGTTGAATTTCCAAGAAAAATAGTACTTTATGTGCTCAAACACACAACTTTTGTGACTTTTCCAATTTTGAAGCTCGATAACTTCGGCAAATGTGGACCAAATTTCTTAAACAAAGTGTCAAAGTAATCACCTCAACGAGATTTTGAAGATGTCACAACACATCATGATTATATCTTGTTGAACTTCCAGGAAAAATAGTACTTTATGTGCTCAAACACACAACTTTTGTGACTTTTCAAACTTTGAAGCTCGATAACTTTGGCAAATGTGGACCAAATTTGTTAACCAAAGTGTCAAATTCATCAGCTCGACGAGATCTTTAAAATGACACAACAAATCATGATTGCATCTTGTTGAATTTCCAAGAAAAATAGTACTTTATGTGCTCAAACACACAACTTTTGTGACTTTTCAAATTTTGAAGCTCGATAACTTCGGCAAATGTGGACCAAATTTCTTAAACAAAGTGTCAAAGTAATCAGCTCGGCGAGATCTTTAAAATGACACAACAATTCATGATTGCATCTTGTTGAATTTCCAAGAAAAATAGTACATTATGTGCTCAAACACACAACTTTTGTGACTTTTCAAACTTTGAAGCTCGATAACTTTAGCAAATGTGGACCAAATTTGTTAACCAAAGTGTCAAATTAATCAGCTCGACGAGATCTTTAAAATAACACAACAATTCATGATTGCATCTTGTCGAATTTCCAAGAAAAATAGTACTTTATGTGCTCAAACACACATATTTTGTGACTTTTCAAACTTTGAAGCTCGATAACTTCGGCAAATGTGGACCAAATTTCTTAAACAAAGTGTCAAAGTAATCACCTCAACGAGATTTTGAAGATGTCACAACACATCATGATTACATCTTGTTGAACTTCCAGGAAAAATAGTACTTTATGTGCTCAAACACACATATTTTGTGACTTTTCAAACTTTGAAGCTCGATAACTTTGGCAAATGTGGACCAAATTTGTTAACCAAAGTGTCAAATTCATCAGCTCGACGAGATCTTTAAAATGACACAACAAATTATGATTGCATCTTGTTGAATTTCCAAGAAAAATAGTACTTTATGTGCTCAAACACACAACTTTTGTGACTTTTCAAATTTTGAAGCTCGATAACTTCGGCAAATGTGGACCAAATTTCTTAAACAAAGTGTCAAAGTAATCACCTCAACGAGATTTTGAAGATGTCACAACACATCATGATTACATCTTGTTGAATTTCCAAGAAAAATAGTACTTTATGTGCTCAAACACACAACTTTTGTGACTTCAAACTTTGAAGCTCGATAACTTTGGCAAATGTGGACCAAATTTGTTAACCAAAGTGTCAAATTAATCAGATCGACGAGATCTTTAAAATGACACAACAATTCATGATTGCATCTTTTTGAATTTCCAAGAAAAATAGTACTTTATGTGCTCAAACACACTGCTTTTGTGACTTTTCAAAATTTGAAGCTCGATAACTTTGGCAAATGTGGACCAAATTTGTTAACCAAAGTGTCAAATTAATCAGCTCGGCGAGATCTTTAAAATGACACAACAATTCATGATTGCACCTTGTTGAATTTCCAAGAAAAATAGTACTTTATGTGCTCAAACACACAACTTTTGTGACTTTTCAAACTTTGAAGCTCGATAACTTTGGCAAATGTGGACCAAATTTGTTAACCAAAGTGTCAAATTAATCAGCTCGACGAGATCTTTAAAATGACACAACAATTCATGATTGCATCTTGTCGAATTTCCAAGAAAAATAGTACTTTATGTGCTCAAACACACAACTTTTGTGTCTTTTCAAACTTTGAAGCTCGATAAGTTCGGCAAATGTGATCCAAATTTCTTAAACAAAGTGTCAAAGTAATAACCTCAATGAGATTTTGAAGATATCACAACACATCGTGATTGCATCTTGTTGAACTTCCAAGAAAAATAATACTTTATGTGCTCAAACACACAAATTTTGTGACTTTTCAAATTTTGAAGCTCGATAGCTTCGGCAAATGAAGACCAAATTTGTTAAACAAAGTGTCAAATTAATCACCTCAACGAGATTTTGAAGATGTCACAACACATCATGATTACATCTTGTCGAATTTCCAAGAAAAATAGTACTTTATAGGGAGTGAGCCGAGCATTCGCACGGATCGGACGTATCGCCTGATAATAGTGCCTAAACATAAACAACTTTTTATCGCGTCGTGCGGTCGAGTTAAAAACCCAACCCGTAAAACGCATCGATATATAAGAGTTATTGGCGCTCTCTTTCAAGGATCATGGATCCTGGGAGTTCCTTTGAATCCGAATCGGATCAGGGCTCTCGGGACGGGCCTTTTCAGGTGCCCAGAGCGAAAAAACGTGGGAGGAAACCAAAATCCGCACCCACTACTCCAACCGCTCCTCGAGTTGAAACGAATAGACCAGCTCTCGAGAGTCAAATCATTGCCGAAACCAGTAATATGGATATAACATCAACACCAACAACCTCAGAATCAACATTAACATCAACCAAAACAAAAACAATAATCGAGATCACAGGAAAAAAACCACTTACCAACAAATCACACACATTCACTGTGTACTTAAAGACAACAATCTCGAGACTGGAGTTCGCCTTCAGATGGGAGGAGCTGGTCCCGGGAAATCAAGACATAATTATTAAACTTGAAAAAACCTTCCGTATCAAAACAAATGATGAGAAAACAACAACAAACGGCCTGATGACGCTGACTAACAGCGGAACCGTGTCGTCATTCAATCTCACGTCTTCACCAAATTCCACTCTCAACACATCAAATCCAGCGACCAACCCCCTTTTAATACCCACCTACTCAGCCGTTGTGACCGGAGTGGACCTCGAAATCAGCGACGACTTATTCCGCCAAAATCTAGAAAAAATCGGTTTGACCAAAATAAGATTCTGCAAAAGAATAATCTCACGTGCCAGAAACACCCCGACATATATGATTAGACTAATTACTGGAGACCTAGCAACATATGAAAAACTGATGAACGGTCGAACGGTCCAATTCCTGGGCCGTGTGTTCAGGGTGGTGGAGAGCAAACCGCCACCACCGGTGCCTGCTCCATGCAGCAAATGCAATCAATATTCACATCGTACCGAAGACTGCAAGCAGCCCATAAAGTGTACTAAATGTCAGGGCCCTCACTCAACCTCAACATGCAAATCTCCCCTGCCGCCAAAATGCATCGCTTGCAATTCAGAAGAACACGCAGCATGGAGCAGAAAGTGCCCGAAAAGACCAACCGCACCAATCGAGGGAATACCTAATGTGGAAATTAAGTGTATTAACAGAACCACAACCGAGGTGTCACAGTCAGTCAAAGAACAAAGTAGAATTCACTCTCCGTTAACCACACACGACTATATAATCAATAAATATAAACACCAAATTAACAAATCAAACAACATCAACCGAGATGAGCTTTTAAAAAAATTGAAAAAACAATTTATTGATGACTTCAAAGTTGACACCTCGGTTGTGTTTTTCGGAAGTTATATGTATATTTTGATGCTTGATATCCTAGAACCTAACCGCAGCTCCCATACCGAACCACAGGACCAACTACGACAGACCATCACAAGTTTGCAGCCTTCACAATAATATACAGCAACATCAATGGACTGAACAACAAGAAACACTTAATATACAATTACATAGAACGCAACGACATTGACTGCTGTTTGTTTGTTGAAACAAAGACAAAGACTGGACAAACACCACGCTACAGAGACTGGCAATATATATGTAGACACGGCAATATTATAAACAATGCTAGGGGAGGGGCAACCGTACTAGCAAATCCCAAGATCAAACTTGGAAAGGCCAACCCACCAACACTTAACAACAGACTTAACGATTGCATCCACTTCACTATCCCTTTCTTAGACGACAAAATCCACATCTTCCTAGTATATATCCATCCCTTTTCACCAATCGAACAGACAATACTGACCAAGGCATGCCTTTATAAATATTCAATTATCATTGGAGATTTAAACATGAACAATAATAAAACCAGACAGCTTGAAACATTCCTCGGAAATTCTGACTTTGTGAAAGTTGAAACTCCACCAACGTTTTTAATGCCTGACAACCCGGACTCTACACCTGATGTTTTTCTACATACAAAAAACCTCGACATAAATATCAACAACGTGAAATTGACAAACGAGCTTGGGTCGGACCATCTAGGAATGACCTTTGAACTTGACATTGATCAAACCCCACTGACTAACATAGAACCAAATAAAAAACTTAATCTACAGAGAACAGATATAGACAAAGTAAAACAATTCATACACAATTTTGTACAAACAGGCGATATAACCATTGAGATGATTCAACAACAACTGACGCAGGCTGTCGAAAAATACACACCACTGGTTAAAAAAAGTTTCTTTCAGCACGCATTGCCGAGGTTTATTCTGAGGCTAATCAAACAGAAAAGAGACCTATACAGACAGTATACACTATTACAGGACAATGAACTAAAACGGACGCTAAACAAACTTAACAGAAATATCAAGACGCTAATTTACGAATACAGACAGGACAAATGGCTGAAAGCTTGCCAGGAGATAGAAAACGATCGAGGTAAATCGTACTGGCAGAAAATAAAAAAACTGTCTCGGTACAAATCGAATAATACCACTGCATACATCCACGAAAACGGACATCAACTATACACAGACCAACAAAAAGCTGACGCATTCGCCAGACACTATCAGGGGACTTTCAGTAACTCAACCAACCCAAACTTTGACCAACAGACATGGGAAGAGATAAACGACTGGTACGACAACTACTTTGAGACAGTCCCTAACAGCCTAAACAATCTAATTACGGACACGGAATACAACGAAGGACTGACCCACCTCAAAAATACAGCACCAGGAAAAGACATGATAAAGAGCCAAATACTAAAAAACCTAACACCAGAATCCCACGATGTAATGTTGAGAGCTCTAAACCACCATATGACCAATAACACAATACCAGACTGTTGGAAAAGAGGCATAATTATACCGATCCCGAAAAACGGACAAGACAACTCACAAGTACAGAACTACCGACCTATTACGCTGCTTCCAGTTTTAAGTAAACTATTTGAAAACATCATAAAAAACAGACTTGACGAACATTTAGCACGACACATACCGATTTACCAATTTGGATTTAAGAAGAAGCAATCAACAATTCACCCTCTTTTTACCTTGACGAACAATATACAGACCACACAACTAAACAACAACAAATCAGCTTGCCTATTTATGGACATCAATAAGGCTTTTGATAGTGTTTGGCATAAAGGACTTCTATTCAAACTACACCGACGTAACACACCGAAATACTTAGTTCACATAGTAAAAAATTTACTTGACGATAGACTACTTGAAGTTCGAATTGATAACACGCTCTCATTCCCGTTCTCCCCACAGCAAGGCCTGCCCCAGGGCTCTCCCCTCTCCCCTTTACTTTACAACATATATTGCCACGACATTTATAACCACAACTTACTGAACAAAAACGACATAGACTTAACGGCTTACATATTACAATATGCTGACGACACGGCGCTTGTAGTACATGACAAAACGACAAAGAAAGCCGTAGACCGATTGCAGACGCTAATGGACGACACTATGACCTGGTTTTATAAGTGGAGGCTAACACCAAATCCCGCTAAGAACCAACTTTTACTGACAAATCACAGAACTAAGGAAAACTCCCCGACACTTACAGCAGACGGACATACAATACACCCCACTAACGACGTAAAATACCTGGGCGTAACTATAGACCACAAATTGAAATTTTACAAACATGTACAAAACATAAGGACAGAAATTACGAGACGAACAATACACTTTCGATCACTGACATACAAAAACAAGGGAATCAGCACGAAGACAGCGACAAGAATTTACAAATCGATCTGCAGACCCCTTCTAGACTACGGACATATAGTGAGAGCAAACGCTACCGAAAAAACCAAAAGACATATACAGACAACAGAACAAATCGCTCTGAGACTCATCACTAAAACAAGACATCCTAATAATCCTTTGCACAACCCCTCCACGCAATTACTATACGAGCGTACGAACATGACAAAAATAACGGACAGACTATCACAAATACAGACAAAATGGAAAAACAACCGACACAACTGGACAATACTTAACCCACTTTGCCTCAGACGACAAACACGACATTCCCACTTTCTTTCCCCTCCCAATACGTTATACGAAGAACTGAGTGAAGATATACAATAGAATTTTTTTTTTTTTTTTTTTTATCTCCAAATGTATACCGTTTTGACCACTCTTTATATAAACTTAGGCACTTGGTTATGTAACAAGGGCAGAAAGACCAGTATGGTCGATAGCCTATTTCGTATGAAATAAAGATTATATATATATATATATAGTACTTTATATGCTCAAACACACATATTTTGTGACTTTTCAAACTTTGAAGCTCGATAACTTTGGCAAATGTGGACCAAATTTGTTACCCAAAGTGTCAAATTAATCAGCTCGACGAGATCTTTAAAATGACACAACACATCATGATTACATCTTGTTGAACTTCCAAGAAAAATAGTACTTTATGTGCTTAAACACACAACTTTTGTGACTTTTCAAATTTTGAAGCTCGATAACTTCGGCAAATGTGGACCAAATTTCTTAAACAAAGTGTCAAAGTAATCACCTCAACGAGATTTTGAAGATGTCACAACACATAGTGATTGCATCTTGTTGAACTTCCAAGAAAAATAGTACTTTATGTGCTCAAACACACAACTTTTGTGACTTTTCAAACTTTGAAGCTCGATAACTTCGGCAAATGTGGACCAAATTTCTTAAACAAAGTGTCAAAGTAATCACCTCAACGAGATTTTGAAGATGTCACAACACTTCATGATTACATCTTGTTGAACTTCCAAGAAAATTAGTACTTTATGTGCTCAAACACACAACTTTTGTGACTTTTCAAACTTTGAAGCTCGATAACTTCGGCAAATGTGGACCAAATTTCTTAAACAAAGTGTCAAAGTAATCACCTCAACGAGATTTTGAAGATGTCACAACACTTCATGATTACATCTTGTTGAACTTCCAAGAAAATTAGTACTTTATGTGCTCAAACACACAACTTTTGTGACTTTTCAAACTTTGAAGCGCGATAGCTTCAGCAAATGAAGACCAAATTTGTTAAACAAAGTGTCACATTAATCAGCTCGACAAGGTTATGAAGATGTCACAACACATCATGATTAAATCTTGTTGAACTTCCAGGAAAAATAGTACTTTATGTGCTCAAACACACAACTTTTGTGACTTTTCAAACTTTGAAGCTCGATAGCTTCGGCAAATGAAGACCAAATTTGTTAAACAAAGTGTCAAATTAATCACCTCAACGAGATTTTGAAGATGTCACAACAATTCATGATTGCATCTTGTTGAATTTCCAAGAAAAATAGTACTTTATGTGCTCAAACACACAACTTTTGTGACTTTTAAAACTTTGAAGCTCGATAGCTTCGGCAAATGAAGACCAAATTTGTTAAACAAAGTGTCAAATTAATCAGCTCGACGAGATCTTTAACATGACACAACACATCACAATTGCATCTTGTTGAATTTCCAAGAAAAATAGTACTTTATGTGCTCAAACACACAACTTTTGTGACTTTTCAAACTTTGAAGCTCGATAACTTCGGCAAATGTGGACCAAATTTCTTAAACAAAGTGTCAAAGTAATCACCTCAACGAGATTTTGAAGATGTCACAACACTTCATGATTACATCTTGTTGAACTTCCAAGAAAATTAGTACTTTATGTGCTCAAACACACAACTTTTGTGACTTTTCAAACTTTGAAGCTCGATAACTTCGGCAAATGTGGACCAAATTTCTTAAACAAAGTGTCAAAGTAATCACCTCAACGAGATTTTGAAGATGTCACAACACTTCATGATTACATCTTGTTGAACTTCCAAGAAAATTAGTACTTTATGTGCTCAAACACACAACTTTTGTGACTTTTCAAACTTTGAAGCGCGATAGCTTCAGCAAATGAAGACCAAATTTGTTAAACAAAGTGTCACATTAATCAGCTCGACAAGGTTATGAAGATGTCACAACACATCATGATTAAATCTTGTTGAACTTCCAGGAAAAATAGTACTTTATGTGCTCAAACACACAACTTTTGTGACTTTTCAAACTTTGAAGCTCGATAACTTCGGCAAATGTGGACCAAATTTCTTAAACAAAGTGTCAAAGCAATCACCTCAACGAGATTTTGAAGATGTCACAGCACATCATGATTACATCTTGTTGAACTTCCAAGAAAAATAGTACTTTATGTGCTCAAACACACAACTTTTGTGACTTTTAAAACTTTGAAGCTCGATAGCTTCGGCAAATGAAGACCAAATTTGTTAAACAAAGTGTCAAATTAATCAGCTCGACGAGATCTTTAACATGACACAACACATCACAATTGCATCTTGTTGAATTTCCAAGAAAAATAGTACTTTAAGTGCTCAAACACAAAACTTTTGTGACTTTTCAAACTTTGAAGCTCGATAACTTCGGGAATTGTGAACCAAATTTCTTAAACAAAGTGTCAAATTAATCAGCTCCACGAGATTTTGAAGATGTCATAACACATCATGATTGCATCTTGTTGAATTTCAAAGAAAAATAGTACTTTATATGCTCAAACACACATATTTTGTGACTTTTCAAACTTTGAAACTCGATAACTTTGGCAAATGTGGGCCAAATTTGTTAACCAAAGTGTCAAATTAATCAGATCGACGAGATCTTTAAAATGACACAACAATTCATGATTGCATCTTGTCGAATTTCCAAGAAAAATAGTACTTTATATGCTCAAACACACATATTTTGTGACTTTTCAAATTTTGAAGCTCGATAACTTCGGCAAATGTGGACCAAATTTCTTAAACAAAGTGTCAAAGTAATCACCTCAACGAGATTTTGAAGATGTCACAACACATCATGATTACATCTTGTTGAACTTCCAGGAAAAATAGTACTTTATGTGCTCAAACACACAACTTTTGTGACTTTTCAAACTTTGAAGCTCGATAACTTCGGCAAATGAGGACCAAATTTGTTAAACAAAGTATCAAATTAATCAGCTCGACTAGATTTCGAAGATGTCACAACGTATCATGATTGCATCTTGTTGAATTGCCAAGAAAAATAGTTCGTTATGTGTTCAAACACACAATTTTAGTGACTTTTCAAACTTTGAAGGTCGATAACTTCGGCAAATGAACTCACAATTTCATAAACAAAGTCGCAAATTGATCAGCTCGACAAGATCTTTCACATGACGTAACACATGATGATTGTATCTTGTCGAGTTTCCAAGAAAAATAGTTCTTTATGTGCTCAAACACACAACTTTGGAGACTTTTCAAACTTTGAAGCTCGATAACTTCCGCAAATAAACTCCAAAGGACGTGTAAGCATTTGTACTCAAAATGTGCCCCAAGAAATATCATGTTAAATTTTTCACCAAAGGTTTCTATGTTTACGAATACCTACTTGCCAAAATTTCAATCCCCCAGGCCTCACCGTTTGGGGCTGAGAATGGGTTAAAAGCAAAAAATTTAAATTGCGATATCTCTGGAACCGCTTATCGTACAACATGGATTCAAATATATGCTGATAACATACCCTCTGTCCACGTTACCATTTTTCGTCAGATTTTTCAAGTAAGGGCAAAGGACTGAAAATTAAAAAAATAATTTTTTTTTATTACTTTTGTCTACTTATTGGTCTGGTACACCAATCATAATTTTACACCGCGTAGAGGACATTGCGAAGCACCTACTCAATTTTTTTCAGATTTCTAAAATGGGTAGTTGGCACCTAAAACCGAGAAAACTCGCCAACGAACCCTTGCATTTGAGTTTTATAATTTTCATAACATTGTCAATTTTATTAAAGGAGTTATGAGTTCCCCCTACAATAGATATAATAATTATATAAGCACATAAATGAAAAAAATGACCGACATACCAGATTGAAATAAACCTATTTACACTTCCGAGGGAAGTCAGAGTAATTCGGTTACTGTAAGTAGAGTAGGAATGAAATTAAGTCGGATCCTAAGAAATTGTCGAAGACTTTAGTTGTTCTAAAACTCGATAGGGTGAATAGGAGGATGGCCATAGGGATTGCAATGGCATACAGGACAGTCCCGACGACTGCAATAAAGCTAATCGCGGGACAAATACCCACGGACCTCGCAATTGAAGAGAGAACGATGATATACGAAAGGGGAGCGGGCAGTAGAGCTGAAGCTAAAAGGATGCTGTTCACAAAATGGCAGAGAAGATGGGACGAATATGAGGGATGGACGAAAGTCTTCGTCAAAGACCTAGAGAAATGGGTGAGTAGAAAGTTCAGGGGCCTGAACTATTGCATAACTCAGGCCTTGACAGGGCATGGAGTGTTTGGAAGCTACCTAAAGAGAATAGGGAAACAGGAGACGTATGAGTGTTGGTGTTGCGAGGATGAGGACACGCCGGAGCATTCGATTTTTGTATGTGGAGAGCATGTTACAGAGAGAGAGAGAGGGCGCAAGAGAGACTGGGGGGGATAACTGCGGAAAACATCGCTGAATGTCTGCAAAAGAACGAGGTGAGTTGGAGGGCAGTAACTGACATGCTGCGAGGTATTATAGGCAAGAAAGGAAAGGATGAAAGGGAAAGACAAAATAGAGCAAGAGCAGAAAAGAATATGATTGGAGCATAGGAGGAAAGAGAGTATCAGTTTGTACGAACTTACCACCCTCCCTCTGAAGTAATGTCTAACGGCGGTTTCCGGAGGGGACCCAGGGTGAAGAGAGTAGGGTTTTTAGTGGGTGGGCACTACCCTTCAGGGGGCGAATCCCACATAACCCGGCCGCCAGTCCATCAGGCCGTAAAATAATTGGTCCATATTTTATTGATGGCTCATTAAATGGAATAAAATATCAAAACTTCTTGAATGAAAATTTGCCCTTATTATTGGAAGACATTAATTTAGAAACTCGACGTTCGATGTGGTTTCAGCATGATGGTTGCCCAGCTCATTGGGTTTTAATATCCCGAGAAATTTTACATCATAAATATCGCAATCGATGGATTGGACGAGATGGACCTACTCATTGGCCAGCACGATCGCCTGATCTTATCCCACTCGACTTTTTTTTATGGGGTTATCTCAAAGTAAAAGCGTATTCAAGAGTACCCACAACGCCCGAAAACATGATGGAAAGAATTAGAGATGCTTGTGTCTCTGTCATTCCCGAAGTGTTAGTGTCCACTCAACAAGCATTACAGATGCGCTTAAGAAAATGTATTGATGAAGGCGGTGGACATTTAGAACATTTGCTTCGTCATTAATTTAATGTTCGAACAGTTGTGTCCAACGGAATGAAAATTCAATGTGGATCTAAGTTTATTTGGAAATTTAATGATAAATAAAGTTTTTTTTCTGTCATAGACGGTTTTATTTCTTTAAACTATCGGAGGTACCCAAAAAACCAACAAGTTTCCATTAAAAATATGAAAGACACGATGCTTTCTTTCAGAATCGGAATAAAACAAATTTTTCCGATTACAGCGCCACCTGTGGCGAATCGAAAAAAAAACGTTTCAGACAAACTCCAAGTAATTTTTATCGTAAAATTCAAATCTGCAATAAAAAATTAGGGTTGCCATTTGAAATTTCAAAGTTACCCCCGTCCCAACCCCAAGTGAAAGAGTTGGGAAGTCATGGTTAGTGTTATATCGTGGATCCATTCGAGACAAAATACTTTCATTTGAAACTTTTTTCAATCTGATGCGTAATTTTCGAGATATCCCGATTTGTCAGGTTAAATGGACCACCCGGTATAAGGGTGTAACATAAGTGATGACTTTAATTTTAAGGAGTGATTCTTTGTCATATTTTAAGCAAAAATGTTCATGTAAACATATGTCCTAACTTGCATCACTTTCGAGATACAGGGTGTTAAATTTGAAAAAATAAATTACGTTTTCTTTAATAGTTTTCGACTGCTTCGAAATAATTTCATGAAATTTTGTATACAGGGGTTTATGGGGATAAAAAATTCAAATTTATAGTCGATTTAGCTGTATTTTCTAGAGGGCGCCACCAGCAACGATTTCGACCCCCTGAAACCGTTGCAACTTTTTTGTGCTACCCTGTATGCCATTTTGGAATAGAAAAATCGATTCTCTCATCTTTTCTGCTTAAAAAAGGTACACTTTATTGAAGTCGCTACGAGCAACGATTTATGAGAAAAATTCATTTAAAGTTGATGATGCATGCGCAATTTCGGAGGGTCAAAATAGCTTTATTTAAATCAAATGCTCAAAATGAGAACCGCGACTGTTAATACAAGCATCTAGTCTTCTTCTCATCGACTGTCGCACTCGTTCGAAAATTCCTGGAGTGTCGCGTATGACATTACAATAATTTACAATTCTGTTTCTTAAATCATTTTCATCTACAACTACCGTTGCATAAACAAGCGATTTTAGATATCCCCAAAAGAAATAGTCCAGAGGATTCAGGTCTGGAGATCGTGCTGGCCATGGCTGAGGTCCTCCCCGACCTATCCATCGCTGAGCAAAAATGTCATTAAGATGTTGGCGAGCAGCAAGACTGAAATGAGCAGGTGCACCATCGTGCATAAACCACATGGTATTTCTTGTTGCTAGTGGTACATCTTCTAACAAACCAGGTAATGTTTCATCAAGAAACTGTCTATAAGTTTCACCATTTAGTCGAGGAGGAAGAAAATGCGGTCCGATAAGATGATCACCAAAAACTCCAGCCCAGATATTCACCGAAAACTGTTGCGGAAATCCACTTTCTTCAATGGCATGGGGATTTTCATAGTCCCAAAAATGATTATTGTGAAAGTTTCTGATGGCATCTCGTGAAAAACTTGCCTCATCTGTGAATAGAATTTCACACGAAAAATTGAGATTCTGCACAATTTTTTGAAGAAACCATCGACAATTTTCTAATCGTGCAGAAAAATCTCTTGGCAACAGTGGTTGTACCCTTTGAATGTGGTATGGATAAAGTAAATTTGCGTATAAAACCCTCCAAACACTTTGGTGACTGATGTTAAACTGTAGAAATAATCTTCGCGTACTAATTGATGGATTGTTTTCCACTTCTTGCAGGATCGCTTCCTCTAGTTGTGGTGTCATTATTGTCCTCGGTCTACCAAGACGTTCAGCGTGAACATTTAAAGATCCGGTTTCGCACAATCTGGCATGGAGTCTTATGAAAGTTCTTTCTGATGGAATTAGTTTATTAGGAAATCGTTCCTGGTAAATTCGACGGGCTTCTGCAGCATTTCCATCTGCAAGCCCATAAATGAAATGTATTTCAGCTAATTCAACGTTATTCATAGTTATCTGCACATTAAACGATTTTCAACTGACAGTATCTTGTAAATTTTAATGGGAAAAATTATCGGAATTTCCTTATCACAGGATTTTTTTTTATTCCACAAAAAAAACTTGTTTTCATTTTAAATCTTAAAAATACCAATAAGAATTTCTTAGATGTCCTAAAACTTTTATTCATTTTCACAAAAATTAAGCGAGTTGCAAAAAGAAGTCAAAGGACAAGAAAGTTGTATTTTTAATAATTAAAAATTGCATTGTAACAATTATTGTTTAATTTGGTAAGGCAGAAAAGCTATTTTGACCCTCCGAAAATGCGCATGCATCAACTTTAAATGAATTTTTCTCATAAATCGTTGCTCGTAGCAACTTCAATAAAGTGTACCTTTTTTAAGCAGAAAAGATGAGAGAATCGATTTTTCTATTCCAAAATGGCACACAGGGTAGCACAAAAAAGTTGCAACGGTTTCAGGGGGTCGAAATCGTTGCTGGTGGCGCCCTCTAGAAAATACAGCTAAATCGACTATAAATTTGAATTTTTATCCCAATAAACCCCTGTATACAAAATTTCATGAAATTATTTCGAAGCAGTCGAAAACTATTAAAGAAAACGCAATTTATTTTTTCAAATTTAACACCCTGTATCTCGAAAGTGATGCAAGTTAGGACATATGTTTACATGAACATTTTTGCTTAAAATATGACAAGGAATCACTCCTTAAAATTAAAGTCATCACTTATGTTACACCCGTATATGTCGGATCATCGATAGAAAGGTTTTCCATGATGATATAAAGTATCTAGTTCACTTTTAATCGCAAAAATAGAAAAAGGGCAAAACCAACGAATTCGCTACCACACAAGCGCTTTTCGTCACTTCCCAATCTAATCTGCCTGTCCCTTTTTGGTTTCTGGTTTTCCAGATCTCGCGAGTCCTTCAAATCCGAGGGATGAGGTGCCTGCTAGTCCTCAGCTTCCCACGAGGGCTCGCACACATGGCCTCTCGATTTCGCCCTCGGTGGTAGCGACCTCGTTCGACAGTGCTTTTCCTTAAGGTGGCCCTGTCAGCCTTCCCTTCGTCATATTATCAAATCGTAATGTTACGCTTCATCACTTAAGGACTAATAAATCTCCGACATATATATTATTATATTAAAATCATTCCGTTTGCATCAATAATGCCCTTTAGTCTTCTGGGCATTGAATCAATGGGAGTTTGAAAGTATTCTAAAGGGATTTTGGACCACTCTTCGAGCAAAGCCGTCTTCAGGTTTTCTTTGTTCGAAATGTGCCGTTTTCGAATTTTCAGATCAAGGGCATTCCACGAATTTTCAATAGGGTTCACATCAGGAGACTGTGGTGGAGTAGTAAGTCTGCGAGGGACATTGTACAACAGCCACTCCTTCGTCAAATTGGCTGAATGCTTCAGGTCATTATCTTGTTGGAAGAAAAAAATATTTTCCAGATTTAATTTAGCACCACTCGGTCTTAAATTATGTTGCAATATGTCAATGTGAGTCCTGGCTGTCATTATCCCATTAATAAACGCCAGCTTTCCTATCCCATTGTACCCCATATACCCCCAAACTAATACGCTTCCTCCCCCATGTTTCACCGTAGGTTTCAAATTTTCTGGCTTCAGCTCTGCGTTTGGTTTTCTTTGCACGAACCGTTTCCCATCTGAACCGAATAAGACAAAACTTACTTTCGTCAGGAAAAATTACGTTTCTCCACCACTCCAAAGGCTTGTCCATGTGTAATGGAACTCGCGAAACAGAACTCGGGAACACTTTTGTAGATTTTTACTCCACTCGTTATGACACACACAACCCTTAATCGTTTTCAAAACTGAAGATCTTGGGCTTTAACTGACATTTCAATGGAGAGAGTCAAGAGTAAAAATGTGGAGTTTTCCAAGATACCGGGAGCGTCGAGCTATACCATTATTATGGTCAAAAAAATGGTTGGCCCCTTTTGCAAGCTTCGGGGTATCTCAAGTACCAAATCTAAAAGGGTATATTGAAAATAATACTAAAAGGGAGATAAAAGAGATAACAGGAAAATTGGAAAAACAAATAAAAGACTTAAATAAGAACATAATAAAAGATTATATAAATAGAAACAAGTATGAAAGGCAGGAGATCCTCACGTACGAAGCTGATGTACAGACGGAAGAAGGGGGGGAGGAACCTGATAAAGCTATAGTAAGTACACAAAAAAGGGAAATAGGTACGCAGACTGGGGAAGTGGAGAGAACGGATAGGTATGAGGAGTTTGTGGAACAGGAAAATAGTGAGTGGAAGGAGGAAGAGTACACGAATATGAGGATAGAGGTAGGAGACCTGCCGGAAGAGCAGGTGGGAAAGTGACAAAAGTAGTGGTCGATGGGCCAGGAGTGAATGGGAAGGAGATGGATGTTTGGGTAAGGTTTAAAAATAGGTATAGAGAGTTGGAGGAGATAGAGGAGGACATTGGGGTTGCGGAGTTCAGCAGTAGGGTTAAAAGGAAGGGGAAGGAGTCGGAAGAAAATAGGAGTAGGATTAGTAAAATTAGGTACGCAGGAAAAGAGGAGGAGATATTCGATAGGTTACTGGGAGACAGAATGGGAAGAAATCATAGGAATGCATGGGCTGGAAGGAATGGAAATAGACATATGGAGGAAAATGGTAGAGAGCGTGCTGCATGGAACAGGAACGAAGGTAGTTATATACGAGAAAATGGGAGGAAAAGTACGTAAGGAGACGATGAAGAGAGGGAAAAAGACATACGCAATGAATGTTGATAGGAAAAAGGATGAGGGGGGAAATGATGCGATTCGGAATGTAAAAAATACACTGAATGAACTGTGTGTGGGGGAAGAAGTGACTGGAATTAGAATGAGTAAGAATGGAAGAGTGGTAGTGACAATGGGTGAGGAAGAAGGAAAAATAAATAGTGTAAGTGGGGCAGTAGGAAAGATGATGGGAAGGAATGTTAGGGCGATAGGGCCAGGTATGAATGAATGGATGACTGTGTTTGTGAGAGGATTGGATAATTCGGCTGAAAGGGTAAATGTGGAAAAGGCGCTGACTGAGAGGATGCAAGAGATAGGGGAGAATGATCTTAGTGGGGGAGAGTTAAGGCCAATGTGGGGGTGCATGCAGGCATGTACAATTAGGATAAGGGAGAGATGCGGGAGTATTATTATGAATAATCCCCACATCAAGATTGAATGGGCTGTATGTAGAATCGAAAGGAAATTGTATGTGAGGAAGTGACTAAGATGCTGGGATATAGGACATATGATTGCGGAATGTAAAGGGGAAGAGAGAAGGGGGTGTTGTTATAGGTGTGGGAAAAAGGGTCATGTAAGGAAGGAATGTGAGGCGAGGGAGTAGTGTGTGCTGTGTGAGATGGAGGGATATATGACTGGGACGGGGAGATGTGGAGCATTTAGGAAGGCTATATGGGAAGCGAGGGCTACTGAGAGAAAGTCGGTAATGTCTCCGGAGGGGGGAGGGTAGGTACCATTTGTGGTTTTTTTTTCTTTTGCACCCTCCCCTTGAAGTAATGCCTAGCGGCGGTTCCGGGGAGGATCCAGGGTGAAGAGAGGAGGGTATTTAGTGGGTAGGCGTCTCCCTTAAGGAGATGAATCCCACATAACCCGGTCGCCTATTCATCAGACCGGGTACCTTTAGAAAGATTTCCCCCTCTATAAAAAAAAAACAAAAAAAAAGGTTAATTCGGTTTAGTTCGGGTTTATTCGGGTTAATTTGGGTTTATTCGGGTTAGTTCGGGTTTATTCGGGTTTGATGACAGAACACTTCCTGATTGCATATCGTTGAGTTTCCAATATAAATAGTACTTTAAGTGATCAAACACACAACTTTTGTGACTTTTCAAACTTTGAAGCTCGATATCTTCGCCAAATGACCTCCAAATGTCAAGATAAAATATAAGAAAGTAAAAGGAAAAAATGGCGTTAATTGTGCGAGGATGTGGAAAATAATTTGTGGGAAAAATCTTACCAAATACTGAAAAAAGACTTGGATTGGGAAAAAGGCAATATCCAAATGAAGAACAAATTAGAATTCAGGTAGAGAAATTGTTCCAGAGATATCTGTCATATTGTACGCTTGTCCTAATGGAAATAATTATGTGAAAAACGAATATACAGACAAAGGCTAGAGAGAATAAATCGACGGCTGTCGCTTTGTACAGCATCTACGTACAGAACTGTATTCCTGGAAACCGGGTAGGCTATAGCCGGCATGCCACCGTTGTCTCTATTAATAGAGGAAAGAAAAGAAATCTACGAACACGGAAATGAAATAAAACAAAAAGCTAGAGAAACATATAAAAAATTGCGGGAAAAATAGACAGAAAAGAAAGGTAACGTAGAGATATTTATTTAAGATGTGGTGAAATGGAAAAATAGAGATGGAGGGTAAATAAGTTATTGGGTATCACAGGTTGGTGTGGACACGGGATATTCGGTACGTATTTGCAGAAAATAAATAAAGCTACAGACGAATCATGCTGGTTTTGCGGCTTATCGAAAGCCCCGAACACACAATGTTCCAGTGTAGGGTATTTCGGGAACAAAGGGAAAGAGCAGAGCAAAGGTGGGTAAAAAAGATAAATAAAGACAATATATCAGAAATAATGTTACAAAATATAGAGGGGTGGGGAATTGTAACTGATTGGATGGAGAAAGTTATGGAGGTGAATGAGATAAATAAAGGTTGTTACCCCTTTTACCCGAAGTAATGCTAAGACGGTTCCGGATAGGAAGCACAAAGGGGAAAAAAGGGAAGGAGTTTTAGTCGGTCGATCATGGAAATGATCAACCCGACACTATGTGAGCAAAAAAGAACGCTATAAGCCAGGCCGCATGTCTGTTTTGCAGATTTCTCCAATCCTCTGTAAAAATAAATAAATAAATAAATAAAAATTTTCGTTCGTGTTAATTCAAGTTACTTCGGGTTAATTCGGATTAATTCGTGTTAATTCGGGTTACTTCGGGTTTATTCGGGTTTGTTCGGGTTCCCGTGGGTTGAGCTTCCTATCGGGCGCGTCCCCCGGGTGGCGGATAGGGAAGCGGCCATTGACTCCTTTGGGTGTCAGTGGTCAGTGGGGGCCATAAGTCGCTGTTTTTCAGAGTAATCTAGAACGGCTACGAAAACCCCCACCGTGGACCAGCTCAAATAGTGATGACAATGCCTGATCACGAAAAAAATAAGACTACGGTGCAAGGGAGGGAAACCCTAGTACCGGTCGATATGGGTTGGGCGACCAGGCCTCCCTCGACCGTCAGCCAATTACTGGTAGAAGATTTTTTGACTTGGGCAGACCAAGGAGTGTCTCACTCACCGGTGGGGAAATATTCAAGAAAAGAAAATTTATAGATACGTCTTTTGGTAGAGTGGATAATGTAGAGCCGTATAAGGAAAAGGATTGTACAGCATGTAATGTATTGATAGATGCAATTCAAATGATAACGAAAATAGAAAAAATATTAGTGGCAAATGTTGAACAAAATACAAAAAAAGAAATCAAAGAGGCGGTGAGAAGATTGAGCAGACAAGTAGAGACTATGAATAGCGATATGGTAACTGAGTGGCTGACGCAGCATAAAAAGGAAAAAGAAAAATTAACAATTGATGTGGACATACAGGTAAACCTAAAAAATATGGAAACTAATAATGCCTTTACACAAACTGCAAATGATGAAATTGATTCTATAGTCCCGAGTGATGATTATGGGTTATTTGTAGCTTTAAAGGATAAAAAGTGGAGCAAAACTGTATTTAGAAATACAGAAATTAAAACAGGAAACCCTCTATTAACTAAGGACTGTACTGTGAAAGTTGCTATTGGTGAACTCACAAATGATGACATCAACCAGGGCTTTGTAAACATGTACATGAAAAAATATCCTGAATTAAAAGATGTGGTGGACGATTTTGTTACGTTGGAGCAAAATTGCAAAATAAGAAGTAACGAAAAGGAAACTTAATTGAGAAATAAAATAATATCAATAAAATTTAATGGAACGGAAGAAGACCTTTTTATGAAAATTATAAAACTAAAAAAAGAATGCGGTAACGAGGAAATAATTGTGCTACACCAACCAAATAAAATTAAATTAGATCATTTTCAAAAAATGATTGAACTACTATTCCAGGGGACAGACACCAATGTGTACATATACAGAGATAAAGATGAAAGTATTCAAGGAAAGCAATGGAAACGCAGGGAGCGACCGACGTATGCTGTTGTTGTTGGTAGTCAACAGAAAGGGTACAATGAGACACTTGCGGAAGTTAAAAAAGCCTTGGAAGGAAACAAAGTAACGGAGGACATTAGGTCAATAAAATCAACTAAAGAAGGAAAACTTATCATAACAACAGATAGAAAACAGGAAAGTATAGATGAAATACAGAGGATTTTAAAAGATGTGCAGGGGTATAATGAAAAGGACATTAAAAAATTTGGAAAAAGGGAAGATGGAACAGATTCAGTATATATTAGAGGCATAGACGCATTAACTAAAAGAGATAATGTAATTGAATCGATTAAGAGAGAAATTCCTGGGATAGTTTATAATTATATTAGTGAATTGAGGCCTATGAGTAATGGAATGCAAACTGTTACTATTAGTGCAGGGAAAAATAGCATTGATGCGTTATTACGTAAAAGAATAATTAAAATAGGGATGGTACGATGCTATGTAGAGAAAAGGCACATTATTAAAAGATGTTTGAAATGTTGGCAATATGATCATACAGTAGATAATTGTCAGGGTATAGATAGAAGAAACCAATACTATAAATGTGGGAAGGAGGGGCATTCAATAAAAGACTATGATAACGGGGAGGAATGTCCCATATGTAAAGAAAGTGGACATTCGGCAGGCAGGGGCAAATGTCAACTGTTTAAAAAACAATTATCTGTTAGAAGAGAATATCGGAGAACTTTTTCTCAAATAAACCAAGAAACAAAAAGCTAACTCTAGGAAAAGGAAATAAATAAATAAATAAATAAATCTGATAGTGTATATAAAACTCGCTCAAATTACTATAATAATATAATAAATAAGATGAAATACCTTGATAAAACGATAAAATCCTTAAAAGAAATAAAAATTTTACAGATAAACTTAAACAGAAGACGTGTGGCGCATGATGTGACATAAAACAATACAAGAAAATAAGATTGATATTCTAATAGGACAGGAACCAAATATAAACCACTCTTATAAGCAATATTGTGATAGGAGAGGAGATTGTTTTGTTAATATGTATAATGCGGCCATTGATATAAAAAAAGTGTATTCTGATGATGGTTTTGTAGCAGTGGAGACAAATCTATTTATTGTAATATCGGTATATTTTTCCCCAAATAGAGCCATTGAGGAGTTTAAAGAGATGATAAATAAACTTGAAGAATTTCTAAAGCAACAACATAAAGAAACTATAATTGCTGGTGATTTAAACGCAAAAACACATGTTTTTTATTCTAAAAATAAAAATGACAGGGGTCGAATTTTGGAAGAGTTTGTCGATGCAGGAAATTTTATCGTGATAAATGATGGGTGCAAACCAACTTTTGTTGGAGCAAATGGTTCGTCAATTATAGATTTTACCATAGCAACGGCTGGCATAGGACGCCTTATTACACAATGGACGGTACAGGACCAGTGGGAAAATATGAGCGATCACCGTACTTTAACGTACAGAATTCAGTGCGGGGTAGAACAAGTAATGGTAGAGCAGTATAGATGGAAATTCCCTAGTGGCGACAATCAGAGGGCTTGGCAAAAATTTATTGACGATTGTACGGGTGTTTTTATAACGGGAACTGGACCGGAACAAATTATGAATACTCTGAAAAAAATATGCGATAAACAATTTAGTAAAGGAACCCATGCCAATAAACCTTCGGTATATTGGTGGAATTCTGATATCGCGGAGAAAAGAAAAATGTGTATTAAAATTAGAAGAGAATTAACTAGAAATCTGTCAAAAAATAATGTACTAACAAAAAAACTGGAGGGTGAATTGAAGAAGGTTAAAAAAGAACTGAAAAGAGAAATTAACAAAAGCAAAAAAAGAAATTGGATAAAACTATGTGAGGAATTAAATGACGATCCTTGGGGCAAAGCCTATCAAATTATTATGAAAAGATTCAAATTAACTAAATTTCAAAAAATTGGTGAAGATATAATTGTTCGAGAAGTTGAAAAGTTATTTCCTATTGAGCCTAAAGGTGTCTGGGTGAGTCCAGTTGGGTTGCACAGTGTTATTAAGGAATTTACAGTAAAAGAACTGGATAAAGCTTTGTCTCAAATTAAAATAAAAAAAGCTCCGGGTCCTGATGGTTTTATACCGGATATGGTCAGGAAGCTGATTTCGACTTATAAAAACGACTGCTTGAAAGTTTATAATGAGTGTCTGATAAAAGGAGAATTCCCGGAAGTATGGAAAATAGCTAGACTTATACTAATAGAGAAACCAAAAAAAGCGGATAATATACAAACCTATAGGCCTTTATGTCTTATAAGTGTTTTTGGAAAACTATTTCAATTGTTAATTAAAAATAGACTACAAAAGGAAATAGATGAAAGGAATATGATACATAGGGACCAATATGGATTTGTTAAAGGTAATTCAACTGAAAATGCATTAGGGAAAGTTAAAAATATAGTGGATGATATAAATAGGAAAGCGCATAAAAATAAGGAAATTGTTGTTATGGTTATGATTGATATACGAAATGCGTTTAACACGGTATTGTGGACAAAAATAATTAATACTTTACAAGATAATAAAATTAGTGCTTATTTAATTAAAATTCTGCAATCTTATATGAGTAATAGAAAAATAATTAAACCAAATGGAAAATTGGTAGAAGTTACTTGTGGAGTTCCTCAGGGATCCATTTTAGGGCCGGTGTTGTGGAATATTTTCTATAACAAACTTTTGGAAACTGGGATTGATCCGAAGGTGTCTTTGAGAGCGTATGCTGACGATTTGGCGATAGTGGTAAAAGGGAAAATAACTGAAGAAATAAAAGAAACTATTCTATATTCAATAAACAAAATAACTAACATTCTGGAAAAGGAAATGAAACTAAAAGTGGAATACTCTAAAACTGAAATGCTGATTATAGCAGGAATGAGAAAGTGCGAAAAATTAAATATAACACTCGCAAATGGTATAAATTTGGAAAGTAAAAAGTTTGTGAAATATCTTGGAATATACTTGGATAAGGATTTTAGAATGAGTGAACACGTCATTCAAATGAGTTTAAGGGCTAATAAAATAATCAATCATTTCAATAGATATATACCAACGATACGAGGATCGAGAACAGGGAAACGAAGGATAATAGCAAGCGTGGTGATTTCTACAATTTTATATGGTGTACAATTTTGGGAAAAAGTTACAAGACACAAAAAATATGCAAATAAGTTAAAGGCTGTAAATCGTCGTCTATGATTAATTATTACCAGTGCCTATCGTACTGCTCCCATAGATGCTGTTGAGGCTATTGCAAGCATGGTTCCTATAGATTTACTGATTCAAGAAAGATGTAATTTAAGAAGGGGAAACAGTAAAGACAAAATAATGGAGAGAAATAAAACTATGGAAAATTGGCAGCGAAGATGGAACATATATGGGGGATGGACAAAAGTTTTTATTAGAGATGCAAGGAAATGGTTTGGTAGTGAGACGGATTATTATGTGACACAGGCTTTGACGGGTCATGGGATTTTTGGAACATATCTCTACAAAATAAAAAAGGCTAGTTCTGAAGAGTGTTGGTATTGTGAAAATGTCGATAGTCCGGAACATACTCTTTTCTTATGTGAGAAATTTAAATTACAGAGAGATGTAGCAAGACGAGTTATAGGTGTGGAAGTTACTAAGAAGAATGTTGCTGAACTTATGGAGGGATCGGATGAGACGAGACAGGCTGTGATTGAGATGTTGAGAGGAATTATGAAGACCAAAGAGGAGGAAGAAAGGAGACGTGAAGCTGTGAAGTCTAGAAGATAATGATAGAAAATGGATAGACCAAAGATAAATAAGAATGAACAGAAAAAAATATATATAATAATAATGATAATAATAATAATAAAGGAAAAAGAAGGGAAAAAAGAAGGAAGAAGATACAATAAGGAAAAAAAGGGAAAAGAAAGAAAAATGGGAAGGGAATAGAAAAGAAAAGGGAGAGAATGGAGGGATAGGAGAATAGCACAAAAGACACAGTATCCACCCCCTCCCCCGAAGTAATGCCTCGCGACGGTTCCGGAGGGAGGAAGCCCTAGGGTGAAGAGAGGAAATCTGAGGGTTTTAGTGGGTATTGCACATGCGCACGCCGAGTCCCACATACCCAGGTCAACATAACATCATACCACCAATGACCTGGAATGCGTAAATGCATTTTTGCCCTACACCTCTATAAAAAAAAGGGTTTGTTCGGGTTTATTCGGGTTTGTTCGGGTTAATTCCGGTTTATTCGGGTTAATTCGGGTTACTTCGGGTTTATTAGGGTTTGTTCGGCCTCCCGATGTGTCTCCACTTTGTCGAAGTGGAAGGGTTTGTACTCATCCAATGATCCCAAAGGCCATGCCGGTGGTAGCGTAGCTACTGGCGGGTCTTAACTTGCCGGACGGGCGGAGGGAGAGGATGAGGACTAAGAGAGGCACACAAACACAAGCAGGAAGAATCATGAACAGCAAATAAGTGGATCTTTCGTTACCTCCTCAGGGGTGCTCGGAGCCCCAGAAGACGGCGGGCGAGTCGCCGAAGCAGGCCTCGGTGACTGTCGAAATTCAACGACTGCCTTCAAAGGAAGGGTGCGCGATGGACCCCAAAGTCGCCACCCCGGTAAGTACTACTGGGAAGAGAGGAGGTACCAACACAGAAGGGCCGAATCTAAAAGAGAAGGGAAGAATGGGGAGCCGGGAAGAATATCAAGCCGATGACGAGGGGAGAAAGCCTTCAAAAGACTGGGACCAGGAGTGCGACGTGCGGAGACCGGGAGAAGGGATTTGCAACAAGCACAAAGGTCTAGAGGACGCCACCGAGAAGCAAAGAGGCACCGTCCGTCGATGCAGGTGCCATGGGTTCTAGCGTGAACCCATCACAAATTCTCAAGGGTACAGACGACATTTTAGCCAGCGATAAAAGATCTGCCGACATGCCAAGTACTGTCGGAAACACATTCGCCGCAGAAACTGTAGCCGAACCAGATTGCACACGCGAGGAAGAAAAGAAAACTACAAGCAACGGGAAACGAGAAATCACTGTTATCTCTGAAAAAGCGAGTAAAAAGAAAGGAAGCATCGAGGTAACAGGCTTCATCGAAGTCCTGAAAGACATAGAGAGGTTAGTTACACAGCTGGGAAACAACATCGAGAATAACACAAAGAAGGAAATAAAGGATATTGCAATCAAACTGGGGAAGAACACTAACAGATTAAAACGAATGGAAATCGTAGACTGGCTGGAGTCTAATAAACACGAAGAAATGGAAATGGTGCGGAAAATAGATAAAGGCATACAGACGGAACAGACTGGCCTGCCAAAACGTAACAACGATTCGGCCGACAAACAAACGGAAATTGAGATAAGACGGATACTGGAAGGGAAAACAGATCTTCACAAGTTGGAGACTATATCAAGGAAGGAGTGGTCAGAACATTGGTACAGGTGCACCGAGGTCACGCAAGGCAGCATCCTGGAACGAGAAACAGAGGATCTGATCATTCTTGCGGACATTAACGACTTCAATAGTAAACTCCTGAAAGAGATTGAACTTCGGGCCCCGGATTTTGCGAGATTAATCGAAAAAGAGCCAATAAAGAACGGAAAGCTATACACCATAGTTAGGAACGACGAGCTCAAAATCGAGGAGGAAGAGCTGCAGATTACCAAGAGCCGCAAAACGGTGGTGGCAGGCGTGGACACTTCTGGAGACAATGAGAAAGAGACCTTCGGACGGCTGCTGGAAGCGATTACTAAAGTCAAGCAAACGACAGAAGGCGAAAAGGAAATAGCGGTAGCAGCGACATCAGCATCGCTAATAGTGACTGCCAGGAAAATTATGGAACACCTATTTGCCGACACAGCAACGGTGATCAAGGTGTTTGGATATCCGGTCAGACGACGGGCGTGGAATAAAGTGGTGGCAGAAGCTCGGAGCGACACGACGACTGAGGCGACAAAGAGGACAAGACCGCGAAGGCTTGACAGCGTAAATAGCACCGCGAGCGGAAGTAGCTGGGTACCGGTTAGGAGAAAAGCTGAAACGGTAATCATTAAACCAACTACTAGAGAGCACGGATACTCGCAGATTGTGAAAATGCTGAAAGAAAAAGTCAACCTAGAAGGAATGGGAATCAGAGTAAAATCACTCGTCGAAACGAACCAAGGGCACGTCAAACTTAAGGTGACGGGAAACACAATCGACCAAGAGAAATTCCTTAAGGTGGTGGCAGAAACGACGGCGCAAAGCGCGACAGTGCAACTGCTAACCAGAGAGCAAAGAGTCTTCATCAACGGATTAGATTGCAGCGTAGATGAGGACGAGATACGTGAAGCAGTCGCGCAATACATGCAGACCAACAGAGGCGACATAAAGGTTAGGCTCTCGGCGCAAGTCAACAAACAAAGACAGAGACACGCTTTCGTCACTCTGCCAACAGAAAAAGCAAGAGACCTGGTCAGTAACAGACGGATCAAAATAGGATGGCTGAACTGCAGAGTGGAGGAAGTATACACACCCGTCAGGTGCTTCAAATGCAACGAATTTGGACACATGGCGGCGGGCTGCAAAAAAGCTGACAAGACGCAAGGAAGATGCCTGAATTGCTTGGAAGATGGTCACGAAGCGAAGGTCTGCCAAAACGCGGCGGTGTGCTACGTGTGTACCGACAATAAGGGACATAGAGCGCAAAGCTACAGATGCCCCGCTTACAGAAAAGCCGTAGAAGATTTGAGAAACAAAAGGAAGCCCTCCAAAGCCGCTCACGATGATGAATAAACAAGTCAGCCTTTTACCAACCAGCCAGCCTACGTCCGGAAACTCCCAGGGTAAAATCCCCTCCGGTCCCTTTAAATGCCTGCAAGTCAACCTAAATAGGAGCAAAGTCGCAATGAACCTGCTGTTTCAAAGAATACGGGATGAAAACATACACGTGGTGTTGGGACAAGAGCCCAACGTAGCCAAATCAAACCGTCTTGAGCGCGATCTCAACTCCGACGCCTTCGTCTGGGCAGCAGCGCCTCTAGGAAAACCCATCAGAAACCATCGGGGAGAGGGTTTTGTGATACTGGAATGCGAGTCGGTAGTGCTAGTATCGTCATACTTCTCTCCAAACCGGGTGGATTGCATGTTCGAACGTCTACTCGACGACCTAGAGGCAAAACTTAAAAACTACAAAAAACAAATAGTTTTAGGGGCCGATTGGAATGCGAAGACTCCAGCAATCGGCTCAAAGACGACTAACCCCAGAGGGAGGATCCACGAAGACTGGCTGGCTACAAACAAGATGGTAGTCTGTAATAAAGGAAGTAAAATCACATGCACCAAAGGAAGCGGATCCATCATCGACTTCACTGCTACATCCGAGGAGGGTTTCACACGCGTACACGGGTGGAGGGTAGAAGATTCGAAGGAAAACTTCAGCGATCACCATTCCATCTTTTTCAATCTCTTCGATCCAAACCTGGAAGGTAAAAGCACCAAGGGACCAATCGCAACAACTGTCAAAAAATAAATCATACCACCTAGGGATTTGCAGACACGGCGTCTGAGATCTTCGGAGAACCATACTCACCGGAATCCATAATGCGCCAGATAACGGAGCATTCTTACAGGATCCTGAAGCGTACCAATTTCCATGGCGGGAAACATCCACCCAATTACTGGTGGAACAGCGAAATAGCGGCAAAAAGGAAAGAGTGCCACGAGACCAGAAGAAAACTCACCAGACTACGAGCGATCCCTCACGAGGCCCGAGAAGAAGAAAACCTGAAAGAAATCCTGGAACAAAAGAAAAGAACCCTAAAGTACGAAATTAACAAAAGCAAAAGAGAAAAATGGAAAGAGATCTGTGCGGAAATAGAGGAAAACATATGGGGAAGAGCGTACAAAATCGCAATGGGAAGACTGAAGATCAGACCAACCGCGCCCATCACTGTTTCAACGATCGACGAGCAGATTAGAAAACTGTTTCCGAGACACGAAGAAATAAAATGGCCGATAACGCTAGTACACGAGGACATACCGCTTTTTACGGACGCAGAACTCAGGATTGCCGTGCAAAACACCAAAATGAAGAAGTCTCCAGGTCCGGACGGAGTACCCCCGGAGATTGCCAGATTGTGTGTCGAGAAGAACCCGCAGATCTTCTTACACATATTCAACGAATGCCTAAGAAACGGAATTTTTCCAAAAATATGGAAATCGGCACGTTTGGTCTTAATCGAGAAGACGAGGCCAAACGAGGAAAAAACATCTTATCGGCCGATATGTTTGCTGAACACCGTGGGCAAGATACTCGAAAGGTTGATCAAACAAAGACTTACCGAAGAGGTGGAACGGAAGAATCTCATCAGCGAAAGGCAGTTCGGCTATCGAAAGGGGAGGTTTACGGTGGACGCAATAAGGTGCGTACGGAACATCATACAAAAGGAGAACAGAGTGTCTTACACCCATAGAGGATTCGGAGCGATGGTATTGGTGGACATAAAAAACGCTTTTAACTCGGTCTCATGGGAGGTGATCGCCCGCACCTTGGAAAAAAGGAATGTAGAACGCTACATCTTGAGAATGATTAAATCCTACCTAGAGGACAGAAGCATCGTCGACGAAATAGGAAGAACGCACAGGGTCACGAGCGGTGTGAGCTACACAGTGTCCAGAGCGCAAAATACCTGGGCGTATACTTAGATCGAGACCTGAGAATGAAGGAGCACGTAGAACGGATCTGCGAAAAGTGCCACCGGCTTATGGGTTTGATGGCGGGAATTACGACAAAAATAACGGGTCCCCGTCAAAGTAAAAAAACAATTGCTTGCGAGCGTCGTGACGTCCACTTTACTGTACGCCGCGCCAGTGTGGTGGAGGGTAATAGAGAAAAGTACCTACCTGAGTCCTCTGGCAAGAGTCAATCGTAGGATAGCGATAATGGTCGCAGCGGCATATCGCACTGTACCGACAGCAGCGGTGGAAGTAATTTTCGGGCTTCCACCGATAGACCTACAGATCAAAGAAAGGGCAAAAGGCTACGGAAAAGAGACGAAAGAGAAGACCGCTTACCGAAGCGAACTTCTAAAGGAGTGGCAAGAAAGGTGGAAAAACTATCAGGGGTGGACGAAGGTCTTCATTAAGGACGTGGGCCAGTGGAAAAACCGCAAGTGGGGTGAGGTAACTTCTTCCTCACTCAAGCTCTTACGGGTCACGGAACTTTCGGAACGTATCTGAAGAGAATAAAACGGAAAGATGACAGTGCATGCTGGTATTGCGGAGAAAGGGACAATGCGCGTCACACAATCTTTTTCTGTGAAAATTTTGCAGCAGAGAGGGGAGAGGCATCACACGAATGCGCTGAAGAAGTGACAATGGAGAACGTGTCCATGCTCATGCTAAGATCTGAAAAAGATTGGAACAGCGTCAGTAACATGATCAACAAAATCATGAAAAAGAAATCGGACAAGGAAAGGAGCATAGAAAGGAGAGAGCCTATAGCGCCGTGAACGATGAGACAAATACCACCCCCCCCCTGAAGTAATGCCTAGCGGCGGTTCCGAGGGTGACTCAAGGTAAAGAGAGGAGGGTTTTAGTGGGTAGGCGTCCCACTTAGGGACGAAACCCACATAACCCGGTCGCCAGAATATCAGACCGGGTACCTTTGGAAGGTTTCCCCCCTCTATAAAAAAAAAAAAAAAAAAAAAAAAAAAAAAAAGGTTAGTTCAGGTTAGTTCGGGGGTCAAAGTCCTATCCGCACCTCCACGTGGTGACCCCTGGATGCCTCCGGCTACCGAGACCGGGTAACCATCCCCGATGGAGGGAAGCGGAGGTAACCAACGCGGAGGGCACAACAAGACATGGCAATGGAAAGGGAAAAGAGTAAGACGGTTACGGAGCAGGGGAGGGAAACCCCAGTTCCGGTCGGTGTTGGCAGTGGTAGTGCAGGCTGCCCCCGACCGTTAGCAAGCAACTGTACAGAATCTATGGTGGGAAGCCAGGCCGAGATGCAGGGGATTGCTTCTGGAACAAAGACACCTGGAAGGAGGGTTTTCGGAACCTCTCCGACCAAAGTTTGGTCTTCATTTGTGGATGGAGATAAAAAGGTGGACAGAACACCAAAGACTCCAAGAAACATAGTGGAACTAGACCTAACCTGGAACGAAGAAGAAGGCATATCTCAATCAACAAAGAAAAGGAAGTACGAAAATCAGGAAAAGGAAGACAGAGAGACAGAACAAGATATAGAAGATCAAAAGACACACATGTTAATCAAAAAGGCAATAGAACTTATCAATATTCTAAACAAGGACATCAACAAAACACAGAGCATAATGCGATAAAACCCAAACACAAAAAGAGAACTCAAAGAACAAATAAACAAAATAGCCAGTATTACGAGTCAACTTACAACCCAAGCCATAAAGAAGGCACTAGAAGAAAAAATGGATAGACAAAACACAACGAGAACGCAAATTGGACAGACGGAAAAAGTTTATCGAACCACGGAAACACAAACGGACTTTCTAGGAAACGAACCAAACAAAGTACTGAGAAGACAGCAATTAAATATGGTAAATGACTACAGAGACTTTAAGCTCATCAAGCATATGGAATGGAATGAAAATCTAATGAAAAACGTAAAAGTAATGGAGGAAAATCCAGTAAATGCCCGAACTGAAAAGTTAAGGTTGCTTATAGAGTGTAATAAAGAGGGAGGAAATAAAGGAAATGATATACAAAATATGTACAAAAACAGATATCCAGAACTAAATGAATTGAGAGAACCTGTGGAAATACTAGAAAACAGTACGAAGATGAAGAGAAATGGTGAGGAACAAATGATTAAAAAACGTATAATAAAAGTTATAATAGACAATTACGAAGAAGACTTGTGGAAAAAATTACAAGAGGTAAAAGAAATAGCGATACAAAGTAAGGAAGAGAAAATAATAGCACATCAGATAACACAGTTAACTATTGGGGAGCAAAAGAAAATGATACAAGCGACGTTCGAAGGGACCAACATACAAGTAGATATATACACGCAAAGAGGAAAAGAAGAAATTAACAAAGAAGGTAGGGCAGAGAAACTACAAAAATCTAATGCTTTAGTAGTCAGTAAAGGAAACACAGAATTTAAAACACTAGCGAATAACGTAGTTACATGTACATCCTCTATGATAACGAGTGATGTGAACCTGTAATAGGGATCCTTTCCCATGAAACAGCAAACCAAGTATTTCCTTGAAATGTGCAGAGACAGCAACCTATCTATATAAATTATTACAATAGCTAGATAGGGGAGCTTCTTATGTTTTAAACGTAGAATAGAGTAGTCTTGTGCATTGTGCTTCGCGTTTTTTTAAAAATCTCCCTTTCCTGGACGAAAACCTAACTGACGCAGTCGGTAGGATTCATCGAAACGATATTACGACAAAAATCGCGTAAAGTTCCGTTTCAACGTTTAATTCGGTGATCCTAAGAATCAAGATTGTCCCGTGAAAAGGAGAGAAGACAAGCATCGCTTCTGAAGAAACGCAACCAGACAGAAGACAAGCATCGCTTCTGAAAAACCACAAGCAACAAGAAGATAAGCATCACTTCTGAAGGAAACCAACCAGGGAGAAGAAGAAAAATCGTTCAACTCCTCTTGGAACTAGGACTTTAAGGGCTAAGATTAAGAAGAAGCAGAACGAATAATTCAGGAATGAATATTTTCCTTTTAATATTAATGTAAGTAATTGATTTTTCATTTTTTTGTCACAAGATAATTTCCTTGAGTAATAATTAGAGATAGGAGCTCGTATAAATCGAAATAGTTAACTTAGTTATTGAGTGATTAAACACTTAATGTCAGATTCAGAGACAGAACTTTCTGAAATTATTAACAAATTCGGTTTATCTCAAAGTAAAAATCCTCATACTCGATCTAGTAGCAATTCTGAATATCGAGAATATTATCATAATATGGCTACTCCCACACAAAATCCACCAGCAGCTGTTAACTATCAGCTTCTACGTCTTTACGTTGATACGATTCCCTCGTATGATGGAAACCCTCATACACTGCAAATATTTCTAAACAACTGTACCAGCCTGATTAACACATTTTATAGGCAGGGTGATGAAGCCCATAATAATTTTATCGTAAGAGCAATAATTGGCAAATTATCCGGCCGTGCTTTAACTTTAATTGGAACTAGATTAAACGAGCTAGACAAGTGGCTAGATATCAAAAATGCTTTAGAACTCACTTTTGGCGACCAAAGAGATTTGCAATGTTTAATTCAAGACATGTTGGATTTACGTCCTAATAAAAATGAAACTCCATATAATTTCGGCATGAGATGTCAGGATTCTCGTTCATTGATTTTTTCAAAATTAAACACACTAAATTTAAGTGATGAGTCTCGTAGAGCAAAAATGGAAGACTACGAAGATTTAGTTTTAAAAGCTTTTATTAGAGGCTTAACTGGTCAATTACAGAATAATATCCGTTTGAAACAACCCGACAGTCTAGAAAGGGCAATGGCATTTGTAATTGAAGAAGAAAACTTCATGTACGGACAACACCGTAGCAATTCCTTGAATACCCAGAGATTTAATCCCAATGTTAGAATAACTCCCACACACTTTCAACATTCGGTTCAACAAAAGCATGATTCATTTAGACCCAATAACTTTAATATGAAACCATCGAGTAATTCTCAAAATTTCTTTCAAAGACCAGCTTTGAATAATAATTTCCCAAGATTTAATCAACCAAATTTCCAATCCCCAATGATGAGACCAACGAATTTTCAACCCAATACATTCCAAAATAACTTCAGACCTCAAAGATTCCCACAATTTGTGCCAAATCGAAGTCAAATAAGTCGTAACCAAACCATGAACTCTGCTAACAGACCTTTTATTAATCAGCGATCTTTACCACAAATTAACGAGCCGATGGATACGTCGTCTGGTAATTCTAAATTATCTTCAAAAGCTAATCCAAAATACAACTTCGCTGGATTACACCAACAAAATATAGAGGAATGTGAAAACACTTATTATAACGAACCCTTTGAATATTACCAAGATGAAAATCCTAATTTCGAAAAAGAATATTTTAATAATTCCACACGATTCGAAGATATACCCACGGACTATTACAACGAGTCGCGCTTTTATGCTGAGATGGCAAATTGTTACGAACGCGAGCCAGTAGATGAACGACCTTACGACAATGACCCAGTGATAAATCCCGATGCAAGTATTTCTCAGAATTTTTCCATGGTCGAGGCCGAGAACAACAAAACCTGATAAATATTAATACCACCGCTTCAAATCTACCTTATATCAAAATTCCCGAAATTAATGCTAAATTACTTATCGATACCGGAAGTACTAAGAGTTTACTGTCAGAAGAAATCGTCAAAAAGTATTATAAAAAGTTTATTTTCAATGAATATTTCCAAATTAAAACCGCTCATATGACAAGTTATCATAATCAAGCCATTTTTATACCAATTTTCGACACATTTCAAACTAAATTACAACACAAATTTTACGTTTTCGATTTCAGTGATGAATACGATGGATTAATAGGCATTGATTTATTAAGTCGGTTGAAAGCAATTTTAAACGTTGAACAAAGGTTCTTGGAAACTCCCTTTGTCAAAATTCCTATTATCTATAATCCTGAAGAAAAGTTAAATAAAAAATATAATGATTCCCCGCACATAAATTATTCCGTAACAATTCCCGCTAGAACAAATCAGGTAGTAAAATTGCCAGTCGATATGACTAATGGAACTGCGTTAATAAAACATGTTACATTTACAAATCAAGTCGAAACACCTCAAGCTATTGTTAATATAATAAACAATTTTGCTATCACTTCGGTAATAAATTCTAGTGAAAATCCCTTTACCATAAAATTAAAAGCTCCAGTAGAAATTGAACCTATAGATACGACCGAAATCAATTTCATTGAAAAAATGGAAACGGATAGTTTAATCAACAACGACACGATGACCTCCTATGATCAATTGTTGAAAGCTAACTTGAAATCACTTAGATTAGACCACTGTAATGTTGAAGAGAAACGTTATATTAGAGACTTATGTTTAGAATACCGTGACATATTTTATTGTGAACAAATCCCGTTAACATTCAGCAACCAAATCAGCCATAAAATAAATCTAACAGACGAATCTCCAATTTATACTAAAACTTATAGGTACCCTGAAGTTCACAAATCGGAAGTGAAATCCCAAATTAATAAAATGTTGGAACAAGAAATTATCCAGGATTCCGTATCCCCATGGTCAAGTCCGATATGGATTGTCCCAAAGAAGCTCGACGCTTCGGGAAAAAAGAAATGGCGCTTAGTAGTGGACTACCGAAAATTAAATGAAAGAACAATTGACGACAAATATCCTTTGCCTAATATAACGGATATATTAGATAAATTAGGCAAATGTCAATATTTCTCTACACTAGACCTAGCAAATGGGTTCTACCAAATCCAAATGGACCCGAGTGATGTTCAAAAAACCGCATTTTCCACCGAAAATGGTCACACGAGTTTAAAAGAATGCCTTTTGGACTCAAGAACGCACCATCGACATTTCAACGCGTGATGGACGGTATCTTAAGGGGCATTCAAAATGAAGAATGTCTCGTGTACCTAGATGATATTGTCATATTTAGCACATCACTACAAGAACATTTAGAACGGCTAAGAAAAGTTTTCGAGAGGTTAAGAAGCGCGAATTCCAAAGTCCAATTAGATAAGTCCGAGTTTCTCCGTAAGGAAATCAGTTATCTTGGACATGTAATTACCAATAAAGGCGTTAAACCAAACCCTGACAAAATCAATGTTATAAAAAACTATCCTATTCCAAAGACTCAAAAAGAAATAAAAGGTTTTTTAGGTTTAATCGGGTATTACCGGAAATTTATTCACGACTTTGCAAAGATTACTAAGCCATTAACCTTGTGCTTAAAGAAAAATTCCAAAGTTGTTCATAACTCTAGTTTTATTTCTGCTTTCGAAACGTGCAAAAATTTATTAATCAATGCTCCAATACTCCAATATCCAGATTTTAACAAACCGTTTATCCTAACAACAGATGCGTCAAATGTTGCGCTAGGAGCCATTTTGTCCCAAGGAACAATAGGCTCAGATAAACTTATTGCATTCGCTTCTCGAACGTTAAACGACTCCGAAACGAAGTATAGCGCTATAGAAAAAGAACTTTTGGCACTAGTATGGGCCTGCAAATATTTTAGACCATACTTGTTTGGCAGGAAATTTATTATACAGGGTGTCCGGAAATTAGAGGTAAATATTTCAGGGGGTGATTGTACGATAAAAAATAGGCAGAAAACCTCATATAAACATAGGTCGGCAAATGGACCCAAAGGGAGCTAGACCCTTTTAAAAGGTGAACCCTGAAGGTGGTTTTTTATCGATATACTCGAAACGGTTTGAGATAAAGTCATGAAATCTTGATTGTTAACTCAGATTTTTATGGTAAATTAGAAAATTTAAACATCTTGTTTTGATGTGTGTTAAACAGGGCAGGCTTAGGTTATTTTAGGCCCTAACTTTTTTACTCGTTACTTTTCCTACATTTTGACTACACGAATTGAAAAAGCATGGTTATCTAGATTAAAAAGGTGCTTTTTGTCGACTTCGAAATAAGGCTCCGTTTTCGAGTAATATGGATTTTAAATAGTTCATGCAAAGTGCCATGTTTATTTATTATTACTTATTTATTTATTTTAACGGGAATTGGATTTTATAAAAACATCTCAAAATGTTCTCCTTCTAGTTCCAAACATAAATTAATTCTTTTTAAAAAGTTCCAACGAATTTTAGGATATAGCTCCGCCTTCTGTCTAATTAACTCGCAGTTGTCAATGATTCTCTGCCTAAGCTCTTGAATGTTATTCACGGGTGTTTTGTACACAAGGGTTTTAAGGTATCCCCAAAAGAAAAAGTCCATAGGATTTAAATCGGGGGATCTAGGAGCCCACGGTACAAACCCCCCACGTCCCATCCATCTTTCAGGAAAATTTTCATTCCAAAATTCTCTCACTGCTAAACTGTAATGTGGAGGTGCGCCGTCTTGAAGCAGCCACATTGTTTGTCTAATTCGAATAGGTACATTTTCTAATAGAATGGGCAATTCATGTCTTAAAAAATGTAAGTAAAGTTCACCAGTAAGTCTTTGCGGTAAAAAATAGGGTCCAATTAAGTGGTCTTCTACAATACCGGTCCACACGTTAACGGAGAATTTCTTTTGAAAACCTCGTTCTATTTTGACGTGAGGATTATTATCAGACCAATAATGTTCATTGTGAAGATTAATTAAACCATCGTGACCAAATCCAGCTTCATCCGTAAAAAGAATAGACCGTATAAAATCATCATTTTCATTATGAAGATTTCTAATGGAGTTGCAGAAATGTACACGAGCCACAGGATCTTCCGGAGAAAGGGCTTGGACCTTTTGGTAATGATAGGGGTAGAGGATCTGTTCCTTCAAAATCTCATGTGCTGAGCTTCTTGGAATATTTTCTTGAGTTGCAATTGATCTTACACTTGTGTTAGGATTATTTTCAATGGCATTCAAGACTCGTAGTTCTGTTGCAGGATTTCGGGTTTTTCGCGGACGTCCTGCCTCATGACGTCTTACTTTAAAAGATCCAAATTCTCCCAGTTTTTGATGGATATTAGTGTACATCCGTGAATTTGGGATTCGCCTATTTGGAAATGCCTCTTCATCCAAACGTCTTGCAGCACATGCATTGCCGCCAGCTAAACCATAATAAAAATGCATATCACGTAGTTCGACGTTAGAATAATTATTATTATTCATTTTATCTTACTGTTAATCTCGATTTTACAGGAAATTGTCTTACTGATCTGTCAAAATTAACAACTACCGACATGTGTAGGTCTGCTTGTTTCCATAGACATTTTCACGACGCACTTGTTTTCATGGCAAGCTTCGTTAAAGTTTTTAGTATTTTTTTCACGTTACATGTTACTTTACATGAACTGTTTAAAATTTGAGATGTTTTTATAAAATCCAATTCCCGTTAAAATAAATAAATAAGTAATAATAAATAAACATGGCACTTTGCATGAACTATTTAAAATCCATATTACTCGAAAACGGAGCCTTATTTCGAAGTCGACAAAAAGCACCTTTTTAATCTAGATAACCATGCTTTTTCAATTCGTGTAGTCAAAATGTAGGAAAAGTAACGAGTAAAAAAGTTAGGGCCTAAAATAACCTAAGCCGGCCCTGTTTAACACACATCAAAACAAGATGTTTAAATTTTCTAATTTACCATAAAAATCTGAGTTAACAATCAAGATTTCATGACTTTATCTCAAACCGTTTCGAGTATATCGATAAAAAACCACCTTCAGGGTTCACCTTTTAAAAGGGTCTAGCTCCCTTTGGGTCCATTTGCCGACCTATGTTTATATGAGGTTTTCTGCCTATTTTTTATCGTACAATCACCCCCTGAAATATTTACCTCTAATTTCCGGACACCCTGTATATACCGACCACAGACCATTGATGTGGCTCTTTAATTTAAAGGAACCAAATAGTAAACTAGTGCGATGGCGACTTCGTTTGGAAGAATTTGACTATCAGATAGTGTATAAAAAAGGAAAATCCAACACAAATGCAGACGCACTGTCACGCATACGAATTAACGCCCTGGAAAATGAGTCCATAATTAATAACCCTGGAGATCAAGAAGAAGCTCTTGATTACCTAAAAGGAATAGGCGCTCTATTCGATCGATCGAATGAAGATATCGAAATCTTGAGTGATCTCGAAGATTACTTGCAACTCGATCTCGATATAAGACAGAATCCACAAAGCGACAAAAGCAAAACTAGACCGATTCAAATTATTTCCGATATTCAAATTAAACCTCCAGACACAGATATCAATACACAACATGCAACATACAATGAAACCACAAATCGAGGCATACCAATTTTAGATGACATAGTCAATAACAAACTCAATCAAATCTTAATTTTTCCTCACGTTCATAACAAACTTGAAGTAAAACATGAGCAATATCAGCACATTAAAATAATCACTGTCAAAATTCCGAGAATTGATAACGAAAAATTAATATACGAATTTCTCCGCGACTATACTACTACAGGAAAACATTATCATATTTATTTCCATATCGCTGATTTGTACTTAAAGTTCAATAATATCTATCTGCAACATTTTTCAGAAAAAGGACCGAAATTATTAAAATGTACCAAACTAATTAATACTGTAAAAGATTTAGAAGAACAAATTACGTTAATTAAAAATCATCACGAAGGCAAGTTAAATCATCGTGGAATCAATGAAACTTTAGAGTACCTCAAACGAAATTATTATTGGATTAACATGCAAAAATATAAATTCCTGCGATATTTGTCAAAGAGCAAAATACGCCCGGAGAAAACCGTATTTTCCTATAATGACCACGGAAACAGCATCGAAACCCTTCGAAATCGTACATATCGATATATTCTACTACAACAATCAATCTTACTTGACAATTATTGACGCATTTTCAAAATTCGCGCAAGCCATAAAAATTCTTAGTAAAAATGCAATAAGTATAACTAATTCTTTAATTCAATATTTCTCATATTGTGGCGTACCGGAAAAAATCGTTTGCGACAACGGACTAGAATTCAATAACAGTACCGTAAAAGAAATTCTAAATATTCATAAGATTAAAATTCATTTTACCACCCCGCAAGACCATGAGTCAAATAGTATTGTAGAACATCTACATTCGACCCTGATAGAGCATCTTCGGTTACTACAGGAAACATTTTCAAACGACACCAATCTAATACCTTATGCAGTAATAGCTTATAATAGTTCTATTCACTCAGCTACAGCGTACACCCCCTTCGAATTAATCTATGGACACACAAACTCCCGAGATCCAAATGATACATTTTTGCTAAAACAATTTTACAACGATTACGCCTCAAATCATAAGAAAAAGTTAGAACTCATATATAATGATTTAAAAGAAAAATTAAAGATAAATAAAGAAAAAATTACAACTAAACACAACAATGAAGGAAACGAAAATATCGATTTCAAAGTAGGACAAAAAGTTTTTAAACAGAATGCTCAATCTCGCTCGAAAAAGACAAATAAGTTTTTAGGTCCCTATACGATAGTCGAATTGTTAGAAAGAAACCGAGCAATAATATCATTAAATAGTAACCCCAACAAAAGAGAAACTATTCATATTAAAGAATTAAGACAACCACCTCGTTTAATTTCAGAACCTTCAACTTCGTCTACGGCGGACCAGATAAACCAATATTCCATGACTTAAAGGAAAATCCGGGATTATTACCTTTAAAATTAGGAAATGCCCAAAACGCAGTTGATTCTTGGACATTTATGCAAGTTTTTGACATAACCAATTTAACAACAAAATTCAAAGATTTACAGATCCAATCTCAACGTATAAAACATGCATTCGATAAGAACGACACTATCAGTGAAAGCTACAGGATGGCATTTTTTAACTCTTACGGTTTATTAACGTTTTTAGAAAACAAAATTTTAAATGAAATTTTTCAAATCAACCCCCTTCAAAATCTCACTCATCTCCGCTCGAAACGTGGATTAATCAATGGATTAGGTTCGTTTATAAAAACCATTACCGGTAATCTAGATGAGAATGATGCTGTAAAATACAATAAAGCTTTTGACACGATTTTTAGTAATCAACAAAGTATGAAAACCCTAGTTAAAGAACAAATAACTTTGGTCACTAAATCTGTAAACGAGTTTCAAAGCAATATAAAAAATTTATCTAACAATGAACGAAAAATAGAAAAACAAGTAAATGAAATAGAAGAATATATTCATACTTCGGAAACCGATTCACTAAGTACGTATTGGTTCTTTTACGTGGAACTGGCCATATCTCAAATTATTGCCGAACTAGAAATTATGTATGATATTCTCGAAAAACTTCAAATTGCAATAACGTTTTCAAAATTAAATACATTTCATAACTCGATTATCGACCCTAAAGAGTTATTGGACGAAATTAAAGGCATTTCAATATATTTGACAGAAAACAAAATACCCTTTGATCCAAAACCAGAAAATATATTGCATTTCGAAGAAATTATTAACATCAAAAGTTACAGCAACAATAATCAAATCGTATTCATTCTTGAGATTCCAATTGTTGAAAAGGCTATGTATAACTATTTCCATTTGTATTCAGTGCCTATGTTAAAAGATAACAACTTTCTTGTCATAATTCCACAATCAAAATTCTTAATAATAAACGAACAAAACCATATATCTTTTGATAACAAATGCAAAGAAATCATTCCTGGAGAGTTCATCTGTCAAGAATCCAACACCCTACAGTCAAATGAAAAGGCGCCCTGCGAAGTACAACTTTTGAAGAACAGCGGCAACCTATCGAACTGCCAACCCGTACCAGCAACATTAAGTTTAGTGAAAATTCAGAAAATAGGGAATAATAAATGGATCATTATCACACCCAGACCAACTTTAGCTATACAACAATGCGGTAATGAAAGAACTAATGTATTTCCCTATGGAAGCTACTTATTAGAACTGAACCCTAATTGTTTTGTAAAAATTGAAAATTATGTATTAAAGGATTTTGAAAACCCGAATATACATGTAAGCCATATTGTATTACCCAAATTTCATTTTGACCAGATAACACATAAGGAAATTGTTATATATACACAGGGTTATTCACGCTATACGGCTCGGAATATTGTGGCCAAAATACGAGGTTTTCTAAAAATTTTTCTTTTGGGTTATATGGGGATCTATTATGGCTACTTTTTAAAATTATTTTCATATTATACAGGGTGTCCCAAAAGTGCTAAAAGTATCAAAGTTGTGTTTTTTTAAATGGAACCCCTTGTATATTGTTGCATTTTTGGATTCTCCGATCAAAATAAATGTGTGCTTTAATAAGGTTTACAATACCTAGCACTTACGGTTTTTGAAATAATTTAAATTTTGTAAAAATTTGGCCTAATTTTCATGTTTTAACCACTTAAGCAATATTTAAGTTATGTAAGCGTAATTTACAGTGTAGTGTAATAATGGATCATACTTTATATCCCAATCATGAAAAACTTGCCAGCTTATACAGGGTGTGCAAAAATTAAAACTATTCAAATGAGGACTTTAAGTGGCTATAACTGGATTAATTTAAATGCAATGCCATATTTTTTAACTTACCAGGATATGTAGTTTTTAAATACCCATCGAATGGTACTAGGATGTTCATAGCTAAGTCTTCGCGTTTTTGCAGAATGCACTAAATAATGGCTCCTTGCGCCATTTGGCGTCTTTTAGTTCAAAGTTCTAAATCACATATCAAGTATAACATAAAACGGAAACAAAATATTTATTACAGATGTTCGAAATGTCGACCGTCCATTTCCAAACACTTACAAATTCTTTTTTCAAAACCACCGCTAATCCTGGACAACATTTGCGGAGTAACAGTTTCAAACGCGTCTCTTATACGTGTTTTCATATCCTGTGGAGTTGTTGGAGGCGTATTGTAGACAATTCCTTTTATGTATTAATCGGTAAAAACTAAAATGATCTTGACATTAGAGAGGATTTTTAGAGTAATAGAGAGTTTATGGGATTCGGGGTAGCTTAAATACCCAATCAGGGGATCGGTACCCATTAACAGGGTCAATCCACAGTTGGTAACTTTTTAAATCCTTAAACCGTATCTTGAGACAAAGGCAAAAATTGAGAATTTACGGGGAATTGCAGCTGTAAAGATTTTGACCAAATATGGATGAATTTAGACCTTTGTCTTGATAAGGATAAAAGAGTGAAAGTTCCTTTATGCAGGGCAACCCTTACAGGAAGAAAATGGGTTCCCAACATATGGTCATCACGGACATGATCGGACGGATTGCATAGGCATAGGCGTAGCCTGAGGGTACATTACACACTCTAGAAAAAAGTACCTTTACAGACTAAACTAAAAAATAAACTAAATTAACTATCTGATATTTTGAAATATCATTGGCAACTAGATACATTGGAACTTTGAACTAAAAGACGCCAAATGGCGCAAGGAGCCATTATTTAGTGCATTCTGCAAAAACGCGAAGACTTAGCTATGAACATCCTAGTACCATTCGATGGGTATTTAAAAACTACATATCCTGGTAAGTTAAAAAATATGGCATTGCATTTAAATTAATCCAGTTATAGCCACTTAAAGTCCTCATTTGAATAGTTTTAATTTTTGCACACCCTGTATAAGCTGGCAAGTTTTTCATGATTGGGATATAAAGTATGATCCATTATTACACTACACTGTAAATTACGCTTACATAACTTAAATATTGCTTAAGTGGTTAAAACATGAAAATTAGGCCAAATTTTTACAAAATTTAAATTATTTCAAAAACCGTAAGTGCTAGGTATTGTAAACCTTATTAAAGCACACATTTATTTTGATCGGAGAATCCAAAAATGCAACAATATACAAGGGGTTCCATTTAAAAAAACACAACTTTGATACTTTTAGCACTTTTGGGACACCCTGTATAATATGAAAATAATTTTAAAAAGTAGCCATAATAGATCCCCATATAACCCAAAAGAAAAATTTTTAGAAAACCTCGTATTTTGGCCACAATATTCCGAGCCGTATAGCGTGAATAACCCTGTATATATACAAAATATTTATTTAACATGAAATAGGCTATCGACCCCTTGGTCTTTCCGCCCTTGAGTGTATACATTTCATTTGAGAGTCTCATTATTTACCATTTTTCTTATACTAGGTGTTGCACAGCCGGGATTAATGCAGGGAGTAAGGGAATAAGGTGTTAGGATAGTATTCATGTTTGTAGGTGTTCTAGGAGGGTGTTTATGGGAGAATGGAAGTGTGATTGTCTAGTTTGTCTCGCCAGGCACAGTGGGATCAGTGGTGCTATATTGTGAGGATTGTTTTTCCATTTTGTTTGGATGTGTTGTAGTCGTTCCGTTATTCTTGTCATTTGTGTGCGTTCGTATAATAGTTGGTTAGATGGGTTGTGTAGTGGGTTTTTGGGGTTTCTTATTTTTGTGGTAGTTCGTAGGGCAATTTGTTCCGTTGTTTGAATGTGTTTTATGGTCTTTTCTGGTGCGTTTGCTCTTAGGATGTGTCCATAGTCTAGGACTGGTCTGCATATGGATTGGTATATTTTTGTTGCAGTCTTCGTACTGATCCCTTTGTCTTTGTATGTTAGTGATCGGAAATGCTTTGCCCTTTTGATTGTTTCTGTTCTCATGGTTTTTACATGTTTAGTGAACTTCAGTTTGGAGTCGAGTATCACTCCTAAGTATTTTACGTCCTTCTTTGGTTCTGTCACTTGTCCGTCCGCTATTATTGTTGGGAGGAAATTGTTAATTTTCAAAAATTTAGCTTAGATAAAGTAAACCTAAATGCCCTAAGCGAAATAAAAAGTATTTTAGAAATAGAACAACGAGATTTGGAAACGATCAACATGGAACCACTGTTAAATTATACCAATATTAATATTTGGACCATATTTATATATTTAATTTTCCTGGCTGTCATAATTGTACTAATATTCAAATATTTTAAAGGATGTATTGTTAAATGTTTTAAGCAAAAAACCAGCCCAAGACGGACGATTACCAGGACCCAGCCAAATTCGGGATGTGAACCCCCGAATTCAACTCTAAGGATGGAGGAGTTACATGTACATCCTCTATGATAACGAGTGATGGGAACCTGTAATAGGGATCCTTTCTCATGAAACAGCAAACCAAGTATTTCCTTGAAATGTGCAGAGACAGCAACCTATCTATATAAATTGTTACAATACCTAGATAGGAGAGCTTCTTATGTTTTAAACGTAGAATAGAGTAGTCTTGTGCATTGTGCTTCGCGTTTATTTAAAAATCTCCCTTTCCTGGACGAAAACCTAACTAGCATAATAAGGCCTTAAACGGCAAATCGTCAATTTGGCTCTAATAGAAGCGGCACTTTTTGGCCAAATCGTACAATTTGGCGATATTTCGCCAACGCTTCAACCAATTTTGTTCAAATCGTCTCCTTTTGGCAAAATAAGCATAATAAGGCCTTAAACGGCAAATCGTCAATTTGGCTCTAATAGAAGCGGCACTATTTGGCCAAATCTTATGATTTGGCGTTATCTCGCAAACGCTACAACCAATTTTGTTCAAATCTTCTCCTTTTGGCAAAATAAGCATAATAAGGCCTTAAACGGCAAATCGTCAATTTGGCTTTAATAGAAGCGGCACTTTTTGGCGAAATCGTACAATTTGGCGATATTTCGCCAACGCTACAACCAGTTTTGTTCAAATCGTCTCCTTTTGGCAAAATAAGCATAATAAGGCCTTAAACGGCAAATCGTCAATTTGGCTCTAATAGAAGCGGCACTTTTTGGCGAAATCGTACAATTTGGCGATATTTCGCCAACGCTTCAACCAATTTTGTTCAAATCGTCTCCTTTTGGCAAAATAAGCATAATAAGGCCTTAAACGGCAAATCGTCAATTTGGCTCTAATAGAAGCGGCACTTTTTGGCCAAATCGTACAATTTGGCGATATTTCGCCAACGCTTCAACCAATTTTGTTCAAATCGTCTCCTTTTGGCAAAATAAGCATAATAAGGCCTTAAACGGCAAATCGTCAATTTGGCTCTAATAGAAGCGGCACTTTTTGGCCAAATCTTATGATTTGGCGTTATCTCGCAAAGGCTACAACCAATTTTGTTCAAATCGTCTCCTTTTGGCAAAATAAGCATAATAAGGCGTTAAACGGCAAATCGTCAATTTGGCTCTAATAGAAGCGGCACTTTTTGGCCAAATCTTATGATTTGGCGTTATCTCGCAAACGCTACAACCAATTTTGTTCAAATCGTCTCCTTTTGGCAAAATAAGCATAATAAGGCCTTAAACGGCAAATCGTCAATTTGGCTCTAATAGAAGCGGCACATTTTGGCCAAATCGTACAATTTGGCGATATTTCGCCAACGCTTCAACCAATTTTGTTCAAATCGCCTCCTTTTGGCAAAATAAGCATAATAAGGCCTTAAACGGCAAATCGTCAATTTGGTTCTAATAGAAGCGGCACTTTTTGGCCAAATCTTATGATTTGGCGTTATCTCGCAAACGCTACAACCAATTTTGTTCAAATCGTCTCCTTTTGGCAAAATAAGCATAATAAGGCCTTAAACGGCAAATCGTCAATTTGGCTCTAATAGAAGCGGCACATTTTGGCCAAATCGTACAATTTGGCGATATTTCGCCAACGCTTCAACCAATTTTGTTCAAATCGTCTCCTTTTGGCAAAATAAGCATAATAAGGCCTTAAACGGCAAATCGTCAATTTGGCTCTAATAGAAGCGGCACTTTTTGGCCAAATCTTATGATTTGGCGATATTTCGCAAACGCTACAACCAATTTTGTTCAAATCGTCTCCTTTTGGCAAAATAAGCATAATAAGGCCTTAAACGGCAAATCGTCAATTTGGCTCTAATAGAAGCGGCACTTTTTGGCCAAATCTTATGATTTGGCGTTATCTCGCAAAGGCTACAACCAATTTTGTTCAAATCGTCTCCTTTTGGCAAAATAAGCATAATAAGGCGTTAAACGGCAAATCGTCAATTTGGCTCTAATAGAAGCGGCACTTTTTGGCCAAATCTTATGATTTGGCGTTATCTCGCAAACGCTACAACCAATTTTGTTCAAATCGTCTCCTTTTGGCAAAATAAGCATAATAAGGCCTTAAACGGCAAATCGTCAATTTGGCTCTAATAGAAGCGGCACATTTTGGCCAAATCGTACAATTTGGCGATATTTCGCCAACGCTTCAACCAATTTTGTTCAAATCGCCTCCTTTTGGCAAAATAAGCATAATAAGGCCTTAAACGGCAAATCGTCAATTTGGTTCTAATAGAAGCGGCACTTTTTGGCCAAATCTTATGATTTGGCGTTATCTCGCAAACGCTACAACCAATTTTGTTCAAATCGTCTCCTTTTGGCAAAATAAGCATAATAAGGCCTTAAACGGCAAATCGTCAATTTGGCTCTAATAGAAGCGGCACTTTTTGGCCAAATCTTATGATTTGGCGTTATCTCGCAAACGCTACAACCAATTTTGTTCAAATCGTCTCCTTTTGGCAAAATAAGCATAATAAGGCCTTAAACGGCAAATCGTCAATTTGGCTCTAATAGAAGCGGCACTTTTTGGCCAAATCTTATGATTTGGCGTTATCTCGCAAACGCTACAACCAATTTTGTTCAAATCGTCTCCTTTTGGCAAAATAAGCATAATAAGGCCTTAAACGGCAAATCGTCAATTTGGCTCTAATAGAAGCGGCACATTTTGGCCAAATCGTACAATTTGGCGATATTTCGCCAACGCTTCAACCAATTTTGTTCAAATCGTCTCCTTTTGGCAAAATAAGCATAATAAGGCCTTAAACGGCAAATCGTCAATTTGGCTCTAATAGAAGCGGCACTTTTTGGCCAAATCTTATGATTTGGCGATATTTCGCAAACGCTACAACCAATTTTGTTCAAATCGTCTCCTTTTGGCAAAATAAGCATAATAAGGCCTTAAACGGCAAATCGTCAATTTGGCTCTAATAGAAGCGGCACTTTTTGGCCAAATCTTATGATTTGGCGTTATCTCGCAAAGGCTACAACCAATTTTGTTCAAATCGTCTCCTTTTGGCAAAATAAGCATAATAAGGCGTTAAACGGCAAATCGTCAATTTGGCTCTAATAGAAGCGGCACTTTTTGGCCAAATCTTATGATTTGGCGTTATCTCGCAAACGCTACAACCAATTTTGTTCAAATCGTCTCCTTTTGGCAAAATAAGCATAATAAGGCCTTAAACGGCAAATCGTCAATTTGGCTCTAATAGAAGCGGCACATTTTGGCCAAATCGTACAATTTGGCGATATTTCGCCAACGCTTCAACCAATTTTGTTCAAATCGCCTCCTTTTGGCAAAATAAGCATAATAAGGCCTTAAACGGCAAATCGTCAATTTGGTTCTAATAGAAGCGGCACTTTTTGGCCAAATCTTATGATTTGGCGTTATCTCGCAAACGCTACAACCAATTTTGTTCAAATCGTCTCCTTTTGGCAAAATAAGCATAATAAGGCCTTAAACGGCAAATCGTCAATTTGGCTCTAATAGAAGCGGCACTTTTTGGCCAAATCTTATGATTTGGCGTTATCTCGCAAACGCTACAACCAATTTTGTTCAAATCGTCTCCTTTTGGCAAAATAAGCATAATAAGGCCTTAAACGGCAAATCGTCAATTTGGCTCTAATAGAAGCGGCACTTTTTGGCCAAATCTTATGATTTGGCGTTATCTCGCAAACGCTACAACCAATTTTGTTCAAATCGTCTCCTTTTGGCAAAATAAGCATAATAAGGCCTTAAACGGCAAATCGTCAATTTGGCTCTAATAGAAGCGGCACTTTTTGGCCAAATCGTACAATTTGGCGATATTTCGCCAACGCTACAACCAATTTTGTTCAAATCGTCTCCTTTTGGCAAAATAAGCATAATAAGGCCTTAAACGGCAAATCGTCAATTTGGCTCTAATAGAAGCGGCACTTTTTGGCCAAATCTTATGATTTGGCGTTATCTCGCAAAGGCTACAACCAATTTTGTTCAAATCGTCTCCTTTTGGCAAAATAAGCATAATAAGGCGTTAAACGGCAAATCGTCAATTTGGCTCTAATAGAAGCGGCACTTTTTGGCCAAATCTTATGATTTGGCGTTATCTCGCAAACGCTACAACCAATTTTGTTCAAATCGTCTCCTTTTGGCAAAATAAGCATAATAAGGCCTTAAACGGCAAATCGTCAATTTGGCTCTAATAGAAGCGGCACATTTTGGCCAAATCGTACAATTTGGCGATATTTCGCCAACGCTTCAACCAATTTTGTTCAAATCGCCTCCTTTTGGCAAAATAAGCATAATAAGGCCTTAAACGGCAAATCGTCAATTTGGTTCTAATAGAAGCGGCACTTTTTGGCGAGTTACATGACCATCTAGAACATCGAACAAAGGAATCAAAACCGCTTAGTCAACAACTTATTTTATATAAAAGTAGAAATCGCGTAATCCGGAGTCAGTCAGTAAGAGTCGTCTGTTAGTAATTAATATTAAGAGTTTTAGTTCTTTGTGAATAAAGTCGCCCTAAAATTCAATCAGTGTTTTTTTTAAAATATAATTTCGGGTTACGAACATATAACTGGCGCAGTCGATATAGGATATTGTGACGGGCTTGTGTTGGACGTTGAATTTCAACACGAACTAACCAGAGCAAATCCGGTGCGTACCTACGAAGAAGAGAATCAAGAGACTTGAGCAAAGAAGAAGCAGCCACGGACCAGACATAAATCGCTGACCAAGTGTTGCATCTTAGAATGTTCAAGAAAATAATCATTGTACTAGGGTAAGTGTATTTGGGCACATATATTGCATATTCTTTATGTCTGAAGTTGAAGAATTATTAAGCCAAATAGCTACTTTAGATATTAGCGAACCCTTAACTGACTCCGTTTCACAAAAATCGGAAACGTATAATTTTATAGATAATAAGATGGCTGAATTTAAATCTGAATATTTGAATTGTATTCCGCAGTTTGACGGAAACCCAAACGATTTGGGTAGGTATTTGTCTGTGTGTCAATCTGTTATAGATACTTTCTATAAGAAACAGCAACCTAATCACTTTCAAAATATTTATCTTTTAAACTGCATAATGGGGAAACTTACAGGAAATGCTAAATTAGTATTAGGAACTCAAAGTGTAAATACTTGGGAAGAAGTAAAAATTATATTAAATAGACATTTTGCTGACCAAAGGGATGAGGCTTGTTTGAATAGGGACCTAGTAATGTTAAGACAACAAAACCAAGAGAATCCTGAACAATTTTATGATAGAATTTTACATATATTAAATTTACTATGTTCCTATACAGACTCTCATGAAACTACAGATCAGGCAAGAAATCTGAAAAAGGATTTATATAATGAATTAGCCCTTAAAACGTTTTTGTCAGGTTTAAAAGAACCATTAGGTACCAATATTAGGTGCATGAGGCCACAAGATCTTCCACAAGCGTTACAATTTGTGATGGAAGAAAGTAATATTCACTATTTGCAATCAAATAATAATTATAGTAACAGACCAAAATCATCTGGAAGACCTTTTGTCCAATCAACACGATATCGTACACCTTTGAATAATTATAATAATCAATTTCAAAGATCAAATTATAACTCTTTTAATCAAACGGAAAATTTTAGGCGTCCAAATTTTAACTCATTTTATCAACAAGGAAATTTTTCACAACCTAATTTCCAAAATCATTTTTCACGACCTAACTTTCAAAATAATTCAATGTATAATTCTAGACCCTCGACAAACGTATTTAGACCTAATCAAAATAAACCACTGCCTAAGCCAACTCCAATGAGCATGTCTACCAGACAAACGGGCAGAACGTTTAACAATAATAATTTTAATAATAATAATGATTACCGTGAATCGAATCAGTTTACTAGAAACAGAAACCAAACTCCTAACTTCGCAGTTGAGGAATTGTATAATGCTGATATAGTCAGAAGCGAAGACGACACCGTAAACATGAATAACATAAACAAAGGAAGTCAACCCGACACCCAGTCGCGACGCGAACCTTGTGAATCGGAATATTCAAGAAGGCACGTACATGCCAACTCAGCAGAAAATTGTTTTTCATATAATGACGCAAATTTTACTGGAACTCGCCTGCAAGACGATATAACGTAGAACCTGAAGTCATAATATTAAACAACAACGGAATCGGAGAACTTTCGTATGTTATCTTTCCGGAATTTAATTTAAAAATATTAATTGATAGTGGTGCTTCAAAATCATTTTTGGACCCAGAGAAAGCATTCAAACATTTTCCAAAATTTATTAAAGAAGATCCGTTTATAGTATCAACAATTTTTCAACAATCGGCACATAAGTATAGTGCAAATATTCCAACGTCAGAAATATTCAATTTACCGAAGGAACATAAGATGAAGTTCCATTTATTCAAGTTCCATGACTCGTTTGATGGATTGTTAGGTATGGATAATTTAAAACTCTTACAAGCAATACTAGATTATGAACAGGGATATTTACACACACCTTGTGCAAATATTAAGCTAAAATTCTATAGATCAAAATCGCAAATACATAATATAACTATCGCGGCGAGGAGTAAACAAGTTGTAAAAGTAAAAACCAGTATTCAAAATGGCGAAGCGTTGCTACCGTATCAAAAAATTAAGGACTGTGAAATTCCAAATTGCATAATTACTGCAAGAAATGGACAAGCGATAACTACTATATTAAACAACTCATGCAAAGACATTACATTAAATTTAACCGAACCGTTTGAAGTAGAAAAGTATGATGAAGATGAAAGACTTAATTCTGATTTAAGGATAGATTTGAATTTAATTCATGATGAACAGAAAAAATTGGAACCCCTTAAAATACGTACTGAACATTTAAATGCTGAAGAAAAAGGAAAATATAATACTAATGCAGATGCTTTGAGTAGAATAGAACTCCATACAAAAGAAACGGATGGATTTTCGGAATTAGTAAAATATATGGATGATTTCAATAAATCATTGCAAGAGGAAATTAATAATAAAGCAGGACCGTCGGATGAACAAACTTCAATGATTGTAAACTTAGACCAAAAGCAAGACGAAATTCCTAGTGAAAATGTAGAAGAAGCTATTGAAAATGAGACAGTACATACGAATCAGGAACAAGATCCAGTTGTGGGTATACCAATTGCTGAAACCGCAGTGAACTATGGAGCAAATCAGATACTGATATCAGCAGTATATCATTCACCGGCAAAACCGAAATTAATCACTTTATTCGGGAAGAAACGGCGATATATTTTACAAATCTCTGAAGAAAATATGGAATATGATATAATGAAATTTATAAGAGACAACATAGCTCCTGAAAAACTCTACTCGATTTACTTTGAAGACCCAAAACTGTACCCAAAATTCTGTGAAATAGTGAGGAAAAACTTTAAATGGCCATCGTTAAAATTTAAAAGATGTATGATAAAATTAATTGATGTAATAGAAGAAGATGAAATACAGGAAGTAATTAAAGCGTATCATGAAGGCAAATCAAATCATAGGGGAATCGAAGAAACGGAACAAAGAATAAAAAATAAATATTATTGGCCAAATTTAAAAATTTCAATACAAAATTACATTAATCAATGCGAAATCTGTCAAAGAAGTAAGTATGAAAGGAACCCCATAAGGATGGAAATTAATATCACCCCCACGGCAGGCAAACCATTCGAAATAATTCATTTGGACACGTATACTATAGATAAGCAAAAATTCTTAACAATAATTGATAGTTTTTCAAAATACGCCCAAATATATCCGATCAATTCCTTAAATGCAACAGAAATAGCAGATAATTTAATTTTATTCTTCTCACATCACGGAATCCCGAAACAAGTAATAACAGACAACGGCACTGAATTTAAAAATGCGGTAGTAACAGAATTATTACAAACTCATAAAATTAATGTTCACTTTTGTTCACCTGACCACCCGAAATCAAACGGAATGATTGAAAGGCTACATTCTACTTTAACGGAACATGGGAGACTCTTAAATAATCAAGGACAAAAAAATACCTCAATAACCAAGAAATTACAATACGCCATACTGGCCTATAATCATACAATTCATTCATCAACGAATTTCAAACCAATAGATATAATTAATGGACATATGAATAGTGATGACCCATTTGATATAGATATTAATAAGATATTAATGACCGATTATGTAAATGATCATAGGGAAAGAACAAAAATTCTTTATTCAAAAATAAATGAAAGCCAAGTGGAATTAAAAGAAAAAATTGCAGAGAAATCTAACAAAGATAAAGATAAACCAATTTTATTTGAAGAAAATCAACAAACTTATGTAAAGAAAAACATTAGGCAAAAATCAGGTGATCCATTTCATGAACCAACAATCATAAAAACAGTAAACCCAGCTAGGAAAACGGTAACTACGACGGACAATAAGAAAGTTCATATGGATAACTTGAAACGTCCTTTTAGGAGAAAATATAGTTTTAACAATTAAATAACATTAGAAATCAACAATCCATAGTTATATCTACATATATTAATTATGATAATTATTTTCAGCATAATCAAATTTATACTTGAAACTTCAATCGAAATAAAGGAATTGAAAATTTAATTTTATTTGCAAAAATAGGACTAATGCATCCAAGTATAATTAAGATAAAAGATTTGTTTTTGGAATTAAAGAAATTAGAAAAAGGATTAGGTACAGACAAGTTACCCACATCGGTTACCTTGGAGAATACTCCGACATTTGAGACATTGATAAATTTAGAATGTTTTGTTTTGAATAATAAAATAGTATATATATTACATATACTGTTGAACGATAGGCAGGGGTTCCTTCCTTGGAGGTTGGAGATACCACCCGCGAGTTATTATACGAGAGCGCTTACACGCGAGCACTACTTGTAGTACTTGTCGGTTCACGTTACCGACGTTGTACTTTTATGTTACGAGAGTCCAGGACGGACTATATACCTGCTTAGCGAGGTACACGTGGGATCTCCCGAAAATCTCGGAATTAGGACAACCCGTCAAACTATTGCACTATTTATTAAATGACTCGTAAATAGTTATTACTAAACTAAACTTGAAGCGAACACGAGATTACTTGGTTACGTGGCCGAGTATTAGTACGAATTTTTCTTTGTCGGGTGTTTGAGGTGTTGAACTGTCAGCGATAATGGTCAGAGTTGTCACTGTGCAGACGAGCAGAAATAAAAAGAGAGAGATTCCACCCTCTCCCAGCCCTTAAGTACTGGGAGGTAATGGCCAACCGACATGGGCGTACTACTACTCGGGATGACTTTCCCTTGAAGGAATCCCATTATGCCCAGAACGACGACCAGAACAGATTATCCCGTGACCGGAATATGGCCATCGTTCCGAACGGAACGTGACGGTACCCTCAATTTTGTCTACCGCTAAGGGTAACGATGGGATATTTCGACACTCAAGGGCTACATCCCATGCACATTTTATAGTTTGATTGCCTCGCAATATAGTTTCTTCGGAAGAACACAAAGCCGAGGAATTTTGACTAATAAAACATTTGTATCAACTATGGCGGGTCGTGACATCTGGGAAGCAAGCAAATACAAGATGTGCAGGGGCGTAGCTTTGGGACTTACATTAACTAATATATCAAGTCTTGGCCCCTCAAGTCTTAACATCCTCCCCCCCTTGAAAGGCCATGCTTGACTTTCAACAATACGTGCTACAGATGCGATGTACCTAGTTATTGACTATCCTATTGCTAACGTTCCTAGAGTCCCTAAACTTAAGCCACTGGCAACAAAGCCACTCGCGCGACTGATCTTTTGAGAACGCCACCTTTGGTTCTTACACTAACTACTCGCACTATATTGTCTGGTCCGGGATGAACGGCCGTGATTCGTCCTAGCGGCCAGCATAGCGATGGTGCGTGATCTTCCTTCAGGAGCACTAGAGCGCCAACCTGCACGTCGTGATTGGGTTGAATCTGCCATTTGTTTCGTGTCTGCAGTTGGTGAAGGTATTCTTTCCGCCATCTGGACCAGAAGTGTTGTCCGATGATCTGGAGGTGCTGGTAGCGCTTGTTGAAGTTGACCTTATCATCGGTGCGATCTCTTTCGGGTATGGCCGTGAGCTCTTGCCCAATTAGGAAATGGGCCGGGGTGAATGCCTTTAGGTCGTTGGGATCGGAACTCATAGGGATCAAAGGTCTGGAGTTCAAAATCGCCTCGATTTGCGTTGTTATTGTATAAAATTCCTCGTAGTGGAACCGAGAGCCATTCAAAACCCGCTTTAAATGATGTTTACAAGACTTCACCGCCGCTTCATGAAGCCCGCCCCAATGTGGAGATCTAGCGGGCATAAATTGCCATTTTATGTTTGAGTTTGTTAAAAAGTTCTGCAATGGACTAGACCTCACAATGTTTTGAATTGCTCTGAGCTCGTTGTTGCAACCTACAAAATTCGTTGCGTTGTCGCTGTATATGAATGAACATAGGCCTCGTCTTGAAACAAATCTTTTTAGCATACTCAAGAATCCGTCGCTGGTCAGGTCCGTGACAACTTCTATGTGCACTGCCTTGATCGCGAGACACACGAAGATGCAAATGTACCCCTTGATCGTTTTTCGAGACCGGGTTTTACCATCTTTTAATTCGAATGGCCCGGCATAGTCGACTGCCACGGACGAGAACGGCCGCGACGGCGTGACGCGGGAAATGGGCAGCTCACCCATCCGTGGAGTGAGGGTGTTATTCGGATTGGACTTGAAACATGTCATGCACTTTCGGATGTGTGCCCTTACTGTTTGTTTGCCATTCAGAGGCCAGTACCCTTGCCTGACGTGAGCTAAGGTGCACTGGGCCCCTGCGTGCAAGGTGCGTCTATGTTCGCGCGCGATGATGAGTTGGGTTAGCGGATGTTTGGCGGGCAGCACGATGGGATGCTTTACGTTATAAGTGTAGTTCGAGTTCGATAGTCTACCGCCTAACCTAATCATGCCGTCTTGAGCAAGGAACGGAGAGAGTGACTTTAATTTACTTCTGGTAGAAACGCGCCTCCCAGTGCTTAGGTCGCGACTTTCTGCAGGAAACGATCTTGCTTGAACTATTCTTATAAGTCGCCATTCCGCCTGTTGCACTTCGCCGGGGCTCAGGGGCCCAGCTTCTCTTTCCCCCTTGGGTAACCTTGCGTTGCTCCCAAACCTTACGCAGTAGGCCACGACGCGTAATAATTTATGAAGGCACGAAAATCTGTCAAATATCTCGTCATCGGGGCATTGCGCTACTAGAGACACCTCCGGGGCTTCCTTAAGCCCGGGCGTGTCCTTAGTTGGAGCCGCGAACCTTGAAATAGCCGAATCTTTGGGCCACCCTTCGGGTTTTACGAGAAAACTGGGACCGTGAAACCATAGTTGATGATTCGCTGATTCCCTTATGCTGGTACCACGCGATATGATGTCTGCGGGATTCTCCTCAGATTTTACGTGGTGCCAGTCATCAATATCGGTCAGAGATTGAATCGCCGCCACCCTATTGGCGGTGAAAGTCTTCCACCTTTTAGGTTCGTTCGCGATCCAACAAAGAACGATCGTGGAATCGGTCCATAAAAACGTTTTTGTTATGGGTAGCGCCAGAATATCAGCAGACCTCTTTACCAGGTCTGCTAACAGCGCGGCTCCGAGGAGCTCTAATCGTGGTAACGAGAGGACTTTTAAAGGACTGACGCGGGACTTCGCACACAGTAAATGGCTCGCAATTTGTCCATTTTCATCTATCGAGCGCAGGTATATGCAACACCCGTAAGCCCTTTCGCTGGCGTCCGAAAAACCGTGTATTTCTATGGTCTTGGGCTTATTAACAAGCACGTGACGCGGTACTTGCAATAGGCCTACCCTTGCTATTTCGTTTTTTAGTTTTTCCCATTCCGCGTGCAGCTGGCTTGGAATTCCCTCATCCCAATCGATTTTCAGCTGCCAGAGACGTTGAATTAACAGTTTCACGCGTACTGTTAAGAAACCCACGATTCCCAAGGGGTCAAATATTTTTGAGACCCACGACAATATTGTTCGTTTTGTTACCTTGCCGTGAGTCTCCGCGAATTTTTTCGAATCGTATTCAAACGTGTCAAGACTGGGAACCCACGAAATCCCCAAGGTCTTGCTGCTGGAGTCATCGCTTATAAGATATTTTTTCTCGTGACCATCCTTGGCGATTTCATCCAGCAATTGGTGTGCGTTTGATCTGAACTGTCTCAATTCGAATCCGTATTTTGCGAGGATTCGGCGGATGTTTTCTCCCAATCGTTTCAGGGAGTCGAGGTCTGAAGAGCCAGTTAACAAGTCATCAACATAGAAGTCAGACGCTATTGTTTCAGATTCGCGCGGCCATTGTTCAGCTACATCTTGTGATATTTTAATTAAACAACGCGTCGCGAGATACGAGGCTGAAGCTGTACCGTACGTGACCGTGTTGAGCTGATAGTGTCTGACTTCTTCGTTGGGTGTGTCTCGCCATACTATGCGCTGAAGATCCCTCTCGTGCTCGTCTACCAAGATTTGCCGATACATCTTGGTTATGTCACCGATCAACACGAAGTTGTGTTTCCTGAATCTCAATAATATTGAGAATAGGTCCTTTTGTATCGTGGGCCCGACCTTCAGGACGTCGTTCAGTGATGAACCTTTTGTGGTTTTGCATGCAGCGTCAAAAACTACTCTTAGCTTGGTAGTCATGCTTTCCAGTTTTTGAACGCAATGGTGCGGTATATAGTATATAGGGAATTCCGATGATGTTGGTTCACGCGGTACCTCCGTCATGTGTCCGAGGTCCTTGTATTCCTGCATGAATGCTCGGTAGGCAGTTCCTAGTTCATGGGTTTTTGACAGTCGTCTTTCGATTGCATACAAACGATTGAGCGCTGTTTGCTTCGAATCGCCCAAGTCCGTGAATTTCTGTTTCAATGGAAGCTTCACCACGAACCTGCCACTTTCGTCGCGAACTGTGGTCTTAATGAAGTGCTCTTCGCATTCACGCTCTTCCTCGGTCATGTGACTTAAGGAATGCGAGTTGGCCTCCTCAACAAGCCAAAATTTTTCCAAACCCCTTTCCAACGGGTTCTGCGCAAGAAAACAGTTAGACATCATTGACTGTGTTTTACCGAGTCTGCCTTGTTGATGTGGGACTCTGCCGGCTATTATCCAGCCCAGTAATGTCTTTTGTAGCGTGGGAAGAGTTCTGCCTAGTTTCAACTGTCCTATGCAGAGGAGGTCCAGAAATACTTCGCAACCCAAAAGCATGTCTATCTCAGAGGGTACATTAAACTCAGGGTCCGCCAGAACCAACTCATCGGGAATATTTAGTTTTAATTTATCGAAGTAGCTTTGCGGAGCTACTTCTGTTATTTTTGGCACGACGAGAAAACTCAATTTTGTTTTGAAGGCTGTGGTTCGAGATGCAACTGATATGTCCGTGGCATGCGATATTCTCGTCTGTATTTGGTTTATGCCTAAGACGGGAATGTCGACCTTTGACGGTGTTAGTTGTAATTGTTTAACCATGGCTGTGCTTACGAAGTTAGATTGACTGGCCGAGTCCAGCAGTACTCTGCACGGAATTCGGGTTTTGTGCTTGCCGTAAGCATCTACCACAGCCGTCGATAGTAGCATGAGACAATTTCTGGCATTTTGACAGGTATTTGTCAATATCGGATGTGATGTGTTTTGTTCACTGGTGCCTTCGTGAGGGTTTGAATTGTCATGGCGAGAACTGTTTTCGTTGTCCCGATTGACGTCTACGTTACCAGCTCGCGAAGGTTGTTGTGGCTTATGAAGCAGGGTCGCATGTCTTTGCCGACACATTTTGCATCCCGATGACCGACATTCCGACAGTTTGTGTCCGTGCCGTAAGCAATTCGTGCATAAATTCATCCTTTTTACCTTTTCAAACCGATTCGAAATTGATAACCTTTTGAACTCCTCACATGAATATATGAAGTGTTCACCCTTACAGAACGGACACGCTGGTCGGTACGTGGTGCTAGTGGTGGCAAAGGATCTTGATTCATTAGATTTTTTAGGGTTTGACCACACCCTTGAGTCAACTGCTTCCAATACCTGGCATCTCTGCATTAGAAATTCGTTAAATTGGTCGATTTTTGGCGAATTTATGCCTTGGGAGTATCTCTCCCACTCGCGTCTTGTACTAATATCTAACTTGGACACCAGAATATAAATCCACATGGTGTTCCACTTACGGACCTTTTCGCCTAAGGATTCTAATGCGCGAAAGTTCTTGAAGAAATGGTTTGAGAAGTTTCTCAACGCGATATGCGATTCCTTGGCTAACGCAGGGAACTCCATGATTTCCTTTAAATGTGAGTTAATGATAAATTTCGTATTCTGGTATCGTCTCTCAAGGAGATCCCAAGCAATAGCATAATTTGCGTTGGTAGGAGCTAGTGATGCTAATAACATTTTTGGTTCGCCTCGCAGAGATGCTTCTAGGTAGTAGAAGCGTTGAGCATCCGATAATGCATGGTTATCGTGAATCACTGCCATAAACATGTCACGAAATCGTTGCCAATCCGCGTAGCACCCGCTAAATTCAGGTAGGGTTAAAGATGGAAGCTTAATGCATGACTTGGGTGAAACGACTGAGTCACCTGAACCAGCGATGGCCTGTAGCGATGCGCTGGTCGATGGTGATTCAGTGTTCCGATTTGCGTTTACATTGGTTTGCCGTTGATTATGAAAGTGCTTTTCTAGCACACCTTGCGCTATAGCTACTGCCTCGAAATAACGAGTTTCAAAATTATCGCGTTCTTCTCCCAGTTCCCCTTCGTCGTAGTTACTGGGAAAATCAGTAATTAGTAACTCTTCGTATTCCGTTTGGATCGATTTGAACTTGTCTAATATGGATTTTGCGCTATCATATCTAGCTTGCAGTAATTCGATGCATTGATCCAAATCGGTTTTATTTAAAAAACTTGTGAAGCGCGTTAGCTCACCCTTGATTTGGGCTTTGCTATTTTTTAATTTCTTTAAAACGAGTTCTGGGGCAAACTGTTCATCTACGATGGACATTATGTTAAGTTTACCGAGTACAAACTAACGTGAAACCGTGGCGATATATACTCAATGGTGAGAGGGAATTAATGGATTGTTTGGGGTAGCGGGTGTAAATATGGAAAGACTGACCTTTAAGCTGATGTTCACTCCTCGTTGGTGGTTTCCTCGACGTTGCTGGGAAGATCCGGCTCGAAGGACCAAATGTTGAACGATAGGCAGGGGTTCCTTCCTTGGAGGTTGGAGATACCACCCGCGAGTTATTATACGAGAGCGCTTACACGCGAGCACTACTTGTAGTACTTGTCGGTTCACGTTACCGACGTTGTACTTTTATGTTACGAGAGTCCAGGACGGACTATATACCTGCTTAGCGAGGTACACGTGGGATCTCCCGAAAATCTCGGAATTAGGACAACCCGTCAAACTATTGCACTATTTATTAAATGACTCGTAAATAGTTATTACTAAACTAAACTTGAAGCGAACACGAGATTACTTGGTTACGTGGCCGAGTATTAGTACGAATTTTTCTTTGTCGGGTGTTTGAGGTGTTGAACTGTCAGCGATAATGGTCAGAGTTGTCACTGTGCAGACGAGCAGAAATAAAAAGAGAGAGATTCCACCCTCTCCCAGCCCTTAAGTACTGGGAGGTAATGGCCAACCGACATGGGCGTACTACTACTCGGGATGACTTTCCCTTGAAGGAATCCCATTATGCCCAGAACGACGACCAGAACAGATTATCCCGTGACCGGAATATGGCCATCGTTCCGAACGGAACGTGACGGTACCCTCAATTTTGTCTACCGCTAAGGGTAACGATGGGATATTTCGACACTCAAGGGCTACATCCCATGCACATTTTATAGTTTGATTGCCTCGCAATATAGTTTCTTCGGAAGAACACAAAGCCGAGGAATTTTGACTAATAAAACATTTGTATCAACTATGGCGGGTCGTGACATCTGGGAAGCAAGCAAATACAAGATGTGCAGGGGCGTAGCTTTGGGACTTACATTAACTAATATATCAAGTCTTGGCCCCTCAAGTCTTAACATATACCAATCGTTCATGAACAAATGTTTGACTATTTCCATTTATATGCGATTCCGATTTACATAAAGGGTCAGTTCAGAGTTGTGATTCCACAAGAAAAATATTTAGCGATAACCCAAATGCATTACACCTACTATACAGAAAGTTGTAAATTGATTAAATTAGATTTATACATGTGTAGTAATAAGGATTTGATAGAAATAAATAATAGCATTCCTTGTGAAATAGGTTTGTTAAGTAATAAAAGGAACAATATAAATTGTAATCAAACTCAAATAGTAATTAAGGACGTAATTATAGATAGATTAGAAAGACTTTTCCAATGGATAGTAGTGATTCCGGATGAAACCCCTGTACTTATGCAATGTCCAGAAGAAGGAAGCGAGATGCAAAACTTGAAAGGGACATTTTTACTCCAGCTACCAACACAGTGTCAAGTGACTATTAACAAACGGAAGATACGCGGTGAAGCTGATGTCATAGAAGTCAAAGCACAACCAATTTGGTTCCCGAAATTATCGGAAGAAGCTGAACTAACGCCAACATTAAACCTAAGCGTGCATTTACCCAGTGTCAGTTTGGACGAACTTCATACATGGAAAGGAAAATTAGAAGAAATACCAAACCAGCCTTTGGAACCAATGGAAAATATCTCCATAACACCCAGTCTATGGACAATATTTGCATATCTGCTTGCAATAATAATCTGCAGTATGCTGATATGGAAAAAATTCATAGTACCCAAATTGAAGAAGAAGCCAACAAATGAAGAGGAAACTATTCAGCTTCCTTGAAAACACGGAAGCCGAAACTGAAGGGGGAGGAGTTACATGACCATCTAGAACATCGAACAAAGGAATCAAAACCGCTTAGTCAACAACTTATTTTATATAAAAGTAGAAATCGCGTAATCCGGAGTCAGTCAGTAAGAGTCGTCTGTTAGTAATTAATATTAAGAGTTTTAGTTCTTTGTGAATAAAGTCGCCCTAAAATTCAATCAGTGTTTTTTTAAAAATATAATTTCGGGTTACGAACATATAACTGGCGAAATCGTACAATTTGGCGATATTTCGCCAACGCTACAACCAATTTTGTTCAAATCGTCTCCTTTTGGCAAAATAAGCATAATAAGGCCTTAAACGGCAAATCGTCAATTTGGCTCTAATAGAAGCGGCACTTTTTGGCCAAATCTTATGATTTGGCGATATTTCGCCAACGCTACAACCAATTTTGTTCAAATCGTCTCCTTTTGGCAAAATAAGCATAATAAGGCCTTAAACGGCAAATCGTCAATTTGGCTCTAATAGAAGCGGCACTTTTTGGCCAAATCTTATGATTTGGCGATATTTCGCCAACGCTACAACCAATTTTGTTCAAATCGTCTCCTTTTGGCAAAATAAGCATAATAAGGCCTTAAACGGTAAATCGTCAATTTGGCTCTAATAGAAGCGGCACTTTTTGGCCAAATCTTATGATTTGGCGATATTTCGCCAACGCTACAACCAATTTTGTTCAAATCGTCTCCTTTTGGCAAAATAAGCATAATAAGGCCTTAAACGGCAAATCGTCAATTTGGCTCTAATAGAAGCGGCACTTTTTGGCCAAATCTTATGATTTGGCGTTATCTCGCAATCGCTACAACCAGTTTTGTTCAAATCGTCTCCTTTTGGCAAAATAAGCATAATAAGGCCTTAAACGGCAAATCGTCAATTTGGCTCTAATAGAAGCGGCACTTTTTGGCCAAATCTTATGATTTGGCGATATTTCGCCAACGCTACAACCAATTTTGTTCAAATCGTCTCCTTTTGGCAAAATAAGCATAATAAGGCCTTAAACGGCAAATCGTCAATTTGGCTCTAATAGAAGCGGCACTTTTTGGTCAAATCGTACAATTTGGCGATATTTCGCAAACGCTACAACCAATTTTGTTCAAATCGTCTCCTTTTGGCAAAATAAGCATAATAAGGACTTAAACGGCAAATCGTCAATTTGGCTCTAATAAAAGCGGCACTTTTTGGCCAAATCTTATGATTTGGCGATATTTCGCCAACGCTTCAACCAATTTTGTTCAAATCGTCTCCTTTTGGCAAAATAAGCATAATAAGGCCTTAAACGGCAAATCGTCAATTTGGCTCTAATAGAAGCGGCACTTTTTGGCCAAATCTTATGATTTGGCGATATTTCGCCAACGCTACTACCAATTTTGTTCAAATCGTCTCCTTTTGGCAAAATAAGCATAATAAGGCCTTAAATGGCTAATCGTCAATTTGGCTCTAATAGAAGCGGCACTTTTTGGCCAAATCTTATGATTTGGCGTTATCTCGCCAACGCTTCAACCAATTTTGTTCAAATCGTCTCCTTTTGGCAAAATAAGCATAATAAGGCCTTAAACGGCAAATCGTCAATTTGGCTCTAATAAAAGCGGCACTTTTTGGCCAAATCTTATGATTTGGCGATATTTCGCAAACGCTACAACCAATTTTGTTCAAATCGTCTCCTTTTGGCAAAATAAGCATAATAAGGCCTTAAACGGCAAATCGTCAATTTGGCTCTAATAAAAGCGGCACTTTTTGGCCAAATCTTATGATTTGGCGATATTTCGCCAACGCTTCAACCAATTTTGTTCAAATCGTCTCCTTTTGGCAAAATAAGCATAATAAGGCCTTAAACGGCAAATCGTCAATTTGGCTCTAATAGAAGCGGCACTTTTTGGCCAAATCTTATGATTTGGCGATATTTCGCCAACGCTACTACCAATTTTGTTCAAATCGTCTCCTTTTGGCAAAATAAGCATAATAAGGCCTTAAATGGCAAATCGTCAATTTGGCTCTAATAGAAGCGGCACTTTTTGGCCAAATCGTACAATTTGGCGATATCTCGCAAACGCTACAAGCAATTTTGTTCAAATCGTCTCATTTTGGCAAAATAAGCATAATAAGGCCTTAAACGGCAAATCGTCAATTTGGCTCTAATAGAAGCGGCACTTTTTGGCCAAATCTTATGATTTGGCGATATTTCGCCAACGCTACTACCAATTTTGTTCAAATCGTCTCCTTTTGGCAAAATAAGCATAATAAGGCCTTAAACGGCAAATCGTCAATTTGGCTCTAATAGAAGCGGCACATTTTGGCCAAATCGTACAATTTGGCGATATTTCGCCAACGCTTCAACCAATTTTGTTCAAATCGCCTCCTTTTGGCAAAATAAGCATAATAAGGCCTTAAACGGCAAATCGTCAATTTGGTTCTAATAGAAGCGGCACTTTTTGGCCAAATCTTATGATTTGGCGTTATCTCGCCAACGCTACAACCAATTTTGTTCAAATCGTCTCCTTTTGGCAAAATAAGCATAATAAGGCCTTAAACGGCAAATCGTCAATTTGGCTCTAATAGAAGCGGCACTTTTTGGCCAAATCTTATGATTTGGCGATATTTCGCCAACGCTACAACCAATTTTGTTCAAATCGTCTCATTTTGGCAAAATAAGCATAATAAGGCCTTAAACGGCAAATCGTCAATTTGGCTCTAATAGAAGCGGCACTTTTTGGCCAAATCTTATGATTTGGCGATATTTCGCCAACGCTACTACCAATTTTGTTCAAATCGTCTCCTTTTGGCAAAATAAGCATAATAAGGCCTTAAACGGCAAATCGTCAATTTGGCTCTAATAGAAGCGGCACTTTTTGGCCAAATCGTACAATTTGGCGATATCTCGCAAACGCTACAACCAATTTTGTTCAAATCGTCTCCTTTTGGCAAAATAAGCATAATAAGGCCTTAAACGGCAAATCGTCAATTTGGCTCTAATAGAAGCGGCACTTTTTGGCCAAATCTTATGATTTGGCGTTATCTCGCCAACGCTTCAACCAATTTTGTTCAAATCGTCTCCTTTTGGCAAAATAAGCATAATAAGGCCTTAAACGGCAAATCGTCAATTTGGCTCTAATAGAAGCGGCACTTTTTGGCCAAATCTTATGATTTGGCGATATTTCGCAAACGCTACAACCAATTTTGTTCAAATCGTCTCCTTTTGGCAAAATAAGCATAATAAGGCCTTAAACGGCAAATCGTCAATTTGGCTCTAATAGAAGCGGCACTTTTTGGCCAAATCGTACAATTTGGCGATATCTCGCAAACGCTACAACAAATTTTGTTCAAATCGTCTCCTTTTGGCAAAATAAGCATAATAAGGCCTTAAACGGCAAATCGTCAATTTGGCTCTAATAGAAGCGGCACTTTTTGGCCAAATCTTATGATTTGGCGATATTTCGCCAACGCTACAACCAATTTTGTTCAAATCGTCTCCTTTTGGCAAAATAAGCATAATAAGGCCTTAAACGGCAAATCGTCAATTTGGCTCTAATAGAAGCGGCACTTTTTGGTCAAATCGTACAATTTGGCGATATCTCGCAAACGCTACAACCAATTTTGTTCAAATCGTCTCCTTTTGGCAAAATAAGCATAATAAGGCCTTAAACGGCAAATCGTCAATTTGGCTCTAATAGACGCGGCACTTTTTGGCCAAATCGTACAATTTGGCGATATCTCGCAAACGCTACAAGCAATTTTGTTCAAATCGTCTCCTTTTGGCAAATTAAGCATAATAAGGCCTTAAACGGCAAATCGTCAATTTGGCTCTAATAGAAGCGGCACTTTTTGGCCAAATCTTACGATTTGGCGATATTTCGCCAACGCTACTACCAATTTTGTTCAAATCGTCTCCTTTTGGCAAAATAAGCATAATAAGGCCTTAAATGGCTAATCGTCAATTTGGCTCTAATAGAAGCGGCACTTTTTGGCCAAATCTTATGATTTGGCGATATTTCGCAAACGCTACAACCAATTTTGTTCAAATCGTCTCCTTTTGGCAAAATAAGCATAATAAGGCCTTAAACGGCAAATCGTCAATTTGGCTCTAATAGAAGCGGCACTTTTTGGCCAAATCGTACAATTTGGCGATATCTCGCAAACGCTACAACCAATTTTGTTCAAATCGTCTCCTTTTGGCAAAATAAGCATAATAAGGCCTTAAACGGCAAATCGTCAATTTGGCTCTAATAGAAGCGGCACTTTTTGGCCAAATCGTACAATTTGGCGATATTTCGCCAACGCTACAACCAATTTTGTTCAAATCGTCTCCTTTTGGCAAAATAAGCATAATAAGGCCTTAAACGGCAAATCGTCAATTTGGCTCTAATAGAAGCGGCACTTTTTGGCCAAATCGTACAATTTGGCGATATCTCGCAAACGCTACAACCAATTTTGTTCAAATCGTCTCCTTTTGGCAAAATAAGCATAATAAGGCCTTAAACGGCAAATCGTCAATTTGGCTCTAATAGAAGCGGCACTTTTTGGCCAAATCGTACAATTTGGCGATATCTCGCAAACGCTACAACCAATTTTGTTCAAATCGTCTCCTTTTGGCAAAATAAGCATAATAAGGCCTTAAACGGCAAATCGTCAATTTGGCTCTAATAGAAGCGGCACTTTTTGGCCAAATCGTACAATTTGGCGATATTTCGCCAACGCTACAACCAATTTTGTTCAAATCGTCTCCTTTTGGCAAAATAAGCATAATAAGGCCTTAAACGGCAAATCGTCAATTTGGCTCTAATAGAAGCGGCACTTTTTGGCCAAATCTTATGATTTGGCGATATTTCGCAAACGCTACAACCAATTTTGTTCAAATCGTCTCCTTTTGGCAAAATAAGCATAATAAGGCCTTAAACGGCAAATCGTCAATTTGGCTCTAATAGAAGCGGCACTTTTTGGTCAAATCGTACAATTTGGCGATATCTCGCAAACGCTACAACCAATTTTGTTCAAATCGTCTCCTTTTGGCAAAATAAGCATAATAAGGCCTTAAACGGCAAATCGTCAATTTGGCTCTAATAGACGCGGCACTTTTTGGCCAAATCGTACAATTTGGCGATATCTCGCAAACGCTACAAGCAATTTTGTTCAAATCGTCTCCTTTTGGCAAATTAAGCATAATAAGGCCTTAAACGGCAAATCGTTAATTTGGCTCTAATAGAAGCGGCACTTTTTGGCCAAATCTTATGATTTGGCGTTATCTCCCAAACGCTACAACCAATTTTGTTCAAATCGTCTCCTTTTGGCAAAATAAGCATAATAAGGCCTTAAACGGCAAATCGTCAATTTGGCTCTAATAGAAGCGGCAA